>NC_143513.1:12202364-12204864 GCF_031878675.1 Megascapheus bottae | reverse complement strand
GGCTGGCAAGGGTGCAGCGGCGAGCGGAGGCTCCCCGCAGAGGCAGCGAGCAGCAGTTGGGGCTTTAGGAAGCAGTGTGAGGCGTCTACGGCCATACCACCCTGAACGCGCCCGATCTCGTCTGATCTCGGAAGCTAAGCAGGGTCGGGCCTGGTTAGTACTTGGATGGGAGACCGCCTGGGAATACCGGGTGCTGTAGGCTTTTGCCTCCGCTCCCCAGCCCACTAGGCTGCTTGCTGCCTCACAGCCACTGCCCAATACTTTTAGGCTCACTCACTGCCTCGCACCTCCACCTCAACCCAACATCACACCAGCCACAGGGGAAAAGACAGCTAGCTGTCTGGATGCACAACTCACACCACACAGCCTGGCAGGCACGCAATGCTTTCCACCTAGGAAAAGCAGGAAAACCCAGGCCTGGGCCGGCCTGACGCCCAGCCTCACCGCTGACAGCTTGGCCTGAGACCACACCACATTCCTACACAGGACAGGACACTTCTTCTGGGCAGCACAAAGGCACCTGGCCTCCTCTTGCTCCTGCAATCCTGACCACATCCTCCCAACCACTCCTGAAAAGCAGCTCATGAACACAAGGCTAGGCTTGTGGCTCCAGGACTGAAAGGCCTGCCCGGCCAGCCGGAACTCACACCACCCTGGGTTAAGCCCTGCTACCCCAGATGGCTTGGTTGCGGGCTTGGAGGCTTCCTCCTGCCATGGGTTGAGTTTGCGTGGGCCGGGTAGATGGGCTCATGGGGAAAGTGGATGGAAGTGTACATGGATGCATGGATGCATGGGTAGACAGCTGGATGCATGGCTGACTGGATGGATGGCTGGATGGATGGCTGGATGGATGCCTAGGGGCATAGTGGGTGTATGGATGGATGCGGGCACGCATGCATGCATGCATGGATGGTGGATGCATGCGTGCATGGTTGGGTCGGTGGATGCATGCCTGGATCCACCCATGGATGCCGGGGTGGCTGGCCGTACAGCCTGATTCATGGATGGATGTTGATTGGATGGATGGTGGATGGATGGACGGAGCCACGCGTGGAAGGATGCATGGATGGATGGACTGAAAGATACATAGATAGATAGATAGATAGATAGATAGATAGATAGATAGATAGATAGATAGATAGATTGATAGATACATAGATCGACCGATGGATGGATGGATGGATGGATGGATGGATGGATGGATGGATGGATGGATGGATTGCTGGATGACTGGCTGGCTGGCTGGCTGGCTGGCTGACTGGCTGGCTGGCTGGCTGGCTGGCTGGATGGATGGATGGATGGAGGGATGCTGAGACACTCTGCAGTGTGTACTGACAGTTTCAGCTGGCCTAGCACTGACTGGGAGGCTCTGAGTTCTCTTCCCCACAGTGGGCAAACAAGCAAACACTGGCTGCTTCTTTCCTCTTCTTCCTGCTAGAGACACACGTTGTCCTTTCGCGGGGTGCACTGCATAGACTTGGAAAGTAGCGGCAGGGTAGATGAGGAGGAACGAGGCCCGGGAAACGGGCGCCGGCAACGTTGCCGAGACAAATGCTCCCGGAATTCTGGAGTTCCTGGATTCCAAGCACAGAGCACCCTTTTCTTGCTTGGGTGGAGGGCTTCCACTCCAACCCGAGGCATGGGTGTGTGTTCCAGTGAGGCTTGGCCTTAGGTTGTTAGCCTTCTTGGGAGCCTGAGCACTAAGGATGAGGGGTTCCAGTGGGCTGAGACGTGAGGCCACGGTTCTGCTTCCACTTAGGCTTCCCATTCCTGGTAGGCTAAGCATAGCAACCTAAAGAGGCTGCATCAGAGGTGCCACTGAAGGCTCTCATGAGATGGGAGGCTTAGGGTGACACTGGGCTGGGGCTTTGGCTCCGGGTCAGGGTCAGAATGGGGCTCAAGTTTAGCGTCAGGAAGAGGTAGGGGACAGGTTGAAGGTGTGATTTCAGGCAGACATTGTGGCTTAGGGTGAGTCTTGGGAGAGGTTTGGGCTTAGGTGTGGGCTTGAAATCGGGTAGAGGCTTTAGGTGAGGCTTACTGGTGGGGCGAGGAGTGACACTCTCCTTAGGATCCATTTCTGGCTTCGGCTTCCATTTAGGATGAGGTTTAGGTCGAAGGTCCTTCTGAAACAGCACCAGCCAAGTGAATTCCACATTGCTCTGCAAACCCCACTCTTCTCCTCGCATCGTGGCCGGTGGCCAAGCAAGGTCGGGGAGGTAGAGGAGTGAGATCCAAATCTTGAAGAAGCAGCCAAACTCTCCCACATCCATGCAAAGATCACATCGGGCCCTTGATAGTCGTGGCCTCTGAAGACAAGTGGTGAACCTTGCAAGTCACCTGGCCTTAAAGCTGCTCTTCAACGTGCAACCCTCATGCAGGCTAGAGGGTTACATGGAAGGTGAGCCTCTGGGAAAACAGTCCTGCGTCCTCTGCCTTCCCAAGAGACAGAGAGCAACAGAGACAGACAGACAGACAGACAGACAGACAGAGGGAGAGAGGG
>NC_143513.1:12182364-12184864 GCF_031878675.1 Megascapheus bottae | reverse complement strand
AAACAAGCAAACACTGGCTGCTTCTTTCCTCTTCTTCCTGCTAGAGACACACGTTGTCCTTTCGCGGGGTGCACTGCATAGACTTGGAAAGTAGCGGCAGGGTAGATGAGGAGGAACGAGGCCCGGGAAACGGGCGCCGGCAACGTTGCCGAGACAAATGCTCCCGGAATTCTGGAGTTCCTGGATTCCAAGCACAGAGCACCCTTTTCTTGCTTGGGTGGAGGGCTTCCACTCCAACCCGAGGCATGGGTGTGTGTTCCAGTGAGGCTTGGCCTTAGGTTGTTAGCCTTCTTGGGAGCCTGAGCACTAAGGATGAGGGGTTCCAGTGGGCTGAGACGTGAGGCCACGGTTCTGCTTCCACTTAGGCTTCCCATTCCTGGTAGGCTAAGCATAGCAACCTAAAGAGGCTGCATCAGAGGTGCCACTGAAGGCTCTCATGAGATGGGAGGCTTAGGGTGACACTGGGCTGGGGCTTTGGCTCCGGGTCAGGGTCAGAATGGGGCTCAAGTTTAGCGTCAGGAAGAGGTAGGGGACAGGTTGAAGGTGTGATTTCAGGCAGACATTGTGGCTTAGGGTGAGTCTTGGGAGAGGTTTGGGCTTAGGTGTGGGCTTGAAATCGGGTAGAGGCTTTAGGTGAGGCTTACTGGTGGGGCGAGGAGTGACACTCTCCTTAGGATCCATTTCTGGCTTCGGCTTCCATTTAGGATGAGGTTTAGGTCGAAGGTCCTTCTGAAACAGCACCAGCCAAGTGAATTCCACATTGCTCTGCAAACCCCACTCTTCTCCTCGCATCGTGGCCGGTGGCCAAGCAAGGTCGGGGAGGTAGAGGAGTGAGATCCAAATCTTGAAGAAGCAGCCAAACTCTCCCACATCCATGCAAAGATCACATCGGGCCCTTGGTAGTCGTGGCCTCTGAAGACAAGTGGTGAACCTTGCAAGTCACCTGGCCTTAAAGCTGCTCTTCAACGTGCAACCCTCATGCAGGCTAGAGGGTTACATGGAAGGTGAGCCTCTGGGAAAACAGTCCTGCGTCCTCTGCCTTCCCAAGAGACAGAGAGCAACAGAGACAGACAGACAGACAGACAGACAGAGGGAGAGAGGGTGAGAGGGAGAGAGAGAAAGCGAAAGAGGAGGAGAAAGGCAGCGGTGAGCGGCGGCGAGAGCAGCAGGCTGGGCGCAGAGGCTGTGCTGGGTGGGTTGGATCAGGTCCCCCAAGCAGCGGCAGCAGGTGCGTGTGAGGCCAGAGCGGCAGAGGCAGAGGCTGCAGAGGCTGGCAAGGGTGCAGCGGCGAGCGGAGGCTCCCCGCAGAGGCAGCGAGCAGCAGTTGGGGCTTTGGGAAGCAGTGTGAGGCGTCTACGGCCATACCACCCTGAACGCGCCCGATCTCGTCTGATCTCGGAAGCTAAGCAGGGTCGGGCCTGGTTAGTACTTGGATGGGAGACCGCCTGGGAATACCGGGTGCTGTAGGCTTTTGCCTCCGCTCCCCAGCCCACTAGGCTGCTTGCTGCCTCACAGCCACTGCCCAATACTTTTAGGCTCACTCACTGCCTCGCACCTCCACCTCAACCCAACATCACACCAGCCACAGGGGAAAAGACAGCTAGCTGTCTGGATGCACAACTCACACCACACAGCCTGGCAGGCACGCAATGCTTTCCACCTAGGAAAAGCAGGAAAACCCAGGCCTGGGCCGGCCTGACGCCCAGCCTCACCGCTGACAGCTTGGCCTGAGACCACACCACATTCCTACACAGGACAGGACACTTCTTCTGGGCAGCACAAAGGCACCTGGCCTCCTCTTGCTCCTGCAATCCTGACCACATCCTCCCAACCACTCCTGAAAAGCAGCTCATGAACACAAGGCTAGGCTTGTGGCTCCAGGACTGAAAGGCCTGCCCGGCCAGCCGGAACTCACACCACCCTGGGTTAAGCCCTGCTACCCCAGATGGCTTGGTTGCGGGCTTGGAGGCTTCCTCCTGCCATGGGTTGAGTTTGCGTGGGCCGGGTAGATGGGCTCATGGGGAAAGTGGATGGAAGTGTACATGGATGCATGGATGCATGGGTAGACAGCTGGATGCATGGCTGACTGGATGGATGGCTGGATGGATGGCTGGATGGATGCCTAGGTGCATAGTGGGTGTATGGATGGATGCGGGCACGCATGCATGCATGGATGGTGGATGCATGCGTGCATGGTTGGGTCGGTGGATGCATGCCTGGATCCACCCATGGATGCCGGGGTGGCTGGCCGTACAGCCTGATTCATGGATGGATGTTGATTGGATGGATGGTGGATGGATGGACGGAGCCACGCGTGGAAGGATGCATGGATGGATGGACTGAAAGATACATAGATAGATAGATAGATAGATAGATAGATAGATAGATAGATAGATAGATAGATAGATACATAGATCGACCGATGGATGGATGGATGGATGGATGGATGGATGGATGGATGGATGGATGGATGGATTGCTGGATGACTGGCTGGCTGGCT
>NC_143513.1:12159864-12167364 GCF_031878675.1 Megascapheus bottae | reverse complement strand
CTGTCTGGATGCACAACTCACACCACACAGCCTGGCAGGCACGCAATGCTTTCCACCTAGGAAAAGCAGGAAAACCCAGGCCTGGGCCGGCCTGACGCCCAGCCTCACCGCTGACAGCTTGGCCTGAGACCACACCACATTCCTACACAGGACAGGACACTTCTTCTGGGCAGCACAAAGGCACCTGGCCTCCTCTTGCTCCTGCAATCCTGACCACATCCTCCCAACCACTCCTGAAAAGCAGCTCATGAACACAAGGCTAGGCTTGTGGCTCCAGGACTGAAAGGCCTGCCCGGCCAGCCGGAACTCACACCACCCTGGGTTAAGCCCTGCTACCCCAGATGGCTTGGTTGCGGGCTTGGAGGCTTCCTCCTGCCATGGGTTGAGTTTGCGTGGGCCGGGTAGATGGGCTCATGGGGAAAGTGGATGGAAGTGTACATGGATGCATGGATGCATGGGTAGACAGCTGGATGCATGGCTGACTGGATGGATGGCTGGATGGATGGCTGGATGGATGCCTAGGTGCATAGTGGGTGTATGGATGGATGCGGGCACGCATGCATGCATGGATGGTGGATGCATGCGTGCATGGTTGGGTCGGTGGATGCATGCCTGGATCCACCCATGGATGCCGGGGTGGCTGGCCGTACAGCCTGATTCATGGATGGATGTTGATTGGATGGATGGTGGATGGATGGACGGAGCCACGCGTGGAAGGATGCATGGATGGATGGACTGAAAGATACATAGATAGATAGATAGATAGATAGATAGATAGATAGATAGATAGATTGATAGATAGATTGATTGATAGATACATAGATCGACCGATGGATGGATGGATGGATGGATGGATGGATGGATGGATGGATGGATGGATTGCTGGATGACTGGCTGGCTGGCTGGCTGGCTGGCTGACTGGCTGACTGGCTGGCTGGCTGGATGGATGGATGGATGGATGGAGGGATGCTGAGACACTCTGCAGTGTGTACTGACAGTTTCAGCTGGCCTAGCACTGACTGGGAGGCTCTGAGTTCTCTTCCCCACAGTGGGCAAACAAGCAAACACTGGCTGCTTCTTTCCTCTTCTTCCTGCTAGAGACACACGTTGTCCTTTCGCGGGGTGCACTGCATAGACTTGGAAAGTAGCGGCAGGGTAGATGAGGAGGAACGAGGCCCGGGAAACGGGCGCCGGCAACGTTGCCGAGACAAATGCTCCCGGAATTCTGGAGTTCCTGGATTCCAAGCACAGAGCACCCTTTTCTTGCTTGGGTGGAGGGCTTCCACTCCAACCCGAGGCATGGGTGTGTGTTCCAGTGAGGCTTGGCCTTAGGTTGTTAGCCTTCTTGGGAGCCTGAGCACTAAGGATGAGGGGTTCCAGTGGGCTGAGACGTGAGGCCACGGTTCTGCTTCCACTTAGGCTTCCCATTCCTGGTAGGCTAAGCATAGCAACCTAAAGAGGCTGCATCAGAGGTGCCACTGAAGGCTCTCATGAGATGGGAGGCTTAGGGTGACACTGGGCTGGGGCTTTGGCTCCGGGTCAGGGTCAGAATGGGGCTCAAGTTTAGCGTCAGGAAGAGGTAGGGGACAGGTTGAAGGTGTGATTTCAGGCAGACATTGTGGCTTAGGGTGAGTCTTGGGAGAGGTTTGGGCTTAGGTGTGGGCTTGAAATCGGGTAGAGGCTTTAGGTGAGGCTTACTGGTGGGGCGAGGAGTGACACTCTCCTTAGGATCCATTTCTGGCTTCGGCTTCCATTTAGGATGAGGTTTAGGTCGAAGGTCCTTCTGAAACAGCACCAGCCAAGTGAATTCCACATTGCTCTGCAAACCCCACTCTTCTCCTCGCATCGTGGCCGGTGGCCAAGCAAGGTCGGGGAGGTAGAGGAGTGAGATCCAAATCTTGAAGAAGCAGCCAAACTCTCCCACATCCATGCAAAGATCACATCGGGCCCTTGGTAGTCGTGGCCTCTGAAGACAAGTGGTGAACCTTGCAAGTCACCTGGCCTTAAAGCTGCTCTTCAACGTGCAACCCTCATGCAGGCTAGAGGGTTACATGGAAGGTGAGCCTCTGGGAAAACAGTCCTGCGTCCTCTGCCTTCCCAAGAGACAGAGAGCAACAGAGACAGACAGACAGACAGACAGACAGAGGGAGAGAGGGTGAGAGGGAGAGAGAGAAAGCGAAAGAGGAGGAGAAAGGCAGCGGTGAGCGGCGGCGAGAGCAGCAGGCTGGGCGCAGAGGCTGTGCTGGGTGGGTTGGATCAGGTCCCCCAAGCAGCGGCAGCAGGTGCGTGTGAGGCCAGAGCGGCAGAGGCAGAGGCTGCAGAGGCTGGCAAGGGTGCAGCGGCGAGCGGAGGCTCCCCGCAGAGGCAGCGAGCAGCAGTTGGGGCTTTGGGAAGCAGTGTGGGGCGTCTACGGCCATACCACCCTGAACGCGCCCGATCTCGTCTGATCTCGGAAGCTAAGCAGGGTCGGGCCTGGTTAGTACTTGGATGGGAGACCGCCTGGGAATACCGGGTGCTGTAGGCTTTTGCCTCCGCTCCCCAGCCCACTAGGCTGCTTGCTGCCTCACAGCCACTGCCCAATACTTTTAGGCTCACTCACTGCCTCGCACCTCCACCTCAACCCAACATCACACCAGCCACAGGGGAAAAGACAGCTAGCTGTCTGGATGCACAACTCACACCACACAGCCTGGCAGGCACGCAATGCTTTCCACCTAGGAAAAGCAGGAAAACCCAGGCCTGGGCCGGCCTGACGCCCAGCCTCACCGCTGACAGCTTGGCCTGAGACCACACCACATTCCTACACAGGACAGGACACTTCTTCTGGGCAGCACAAAGGCACCTGGCCTCCTCTTGCTCCTGCAATCCTGACCACATCCTCCCAACCACTCCTGAAAAGCAGCTCATGAACACAAGGCTAGGCTTGTGGCTCCAGGACTGAAAGGCCTGCCCGGCCAGCCGGAACTCACACCACCCTGGGTTAAGCCCTGCTACCCCAGATGGCTTGGTTGCGGGCTTGGAGGCTTCCTCCTGCCATGGGTTGAGTTTGCGTGGGCCGGGTAGATGGGCTCATGGGGAAAGTGGATGGAAGTGTACATGGATGCATGGATGCATGGGTAGACAGCTGGATGCATGGCTGACTGGATGGATGGCTGGATGGATGGCTGGATGGATGCCTAGGTGCATAGTGGGTGTATGGATGGATGCGGGCACGCATGCATGCATGCATGGATGGTGGATGCATGCGTGCATGGTTGGGTCGGTGGATGCATGCCTGGATCCACCCATGGATGCCGGGGTGGCTGGCCGTACAGCCTGATTCATGGATGGATGTTGATTGGATGGATGGTGGATGGATGGACGGAGCCACGCGTGGAAGGATGCATGGATGGATGGACTGAAAGATACATAGATAGATAGATAGATAGATAGATAGATAGATAGATAGATAGATTGATTGATAGATAGATTGATAGATACATAGATCGACCGATGGATGGATGGATGGATGGATGGATGGATGGATGGATGGATGGATGGATTGCTGGATGACTGGCTGGCTGGCTGGCTGGCTGGCTGACTGGCTGGCTGGCTGGCTGGCTGGATGGATGGATGGATGGATGGATGGAGGGATGCTGAGACACTCTGCAGTGTGTACTGACAGTTTCAGCTGGCCTAGCACTGACTGGGAGGCTCTGAGTTCTCTTCCCCACAGTGGGCAAACAAGCAAACACTGGCTGCTTCTTTCCTCTTCTTCCTGCTAGAGACACACGTTGTCCTTTCGCGGGGTGCACTGCATAGACTTGGAAAGTAGCGGCAGGGTAGATGAGGAGGAACGAGGCCCGGGAAACGGGCGCCGGCAACGTTGCCGAGACAAATGCTCCCGGAATTCTGGAGTTCCTGGATTCCAAGCACAGAGCACCCTTTTCTTGCTTGGGTGGAGGGCTTCCACTCCAACCCGAGGCATGGGTGTGTGTTCCAGTGAGGCTTGGCCTTAGGTTGTTAGCCTTCTTGGGAGCCTGAGCACTAAGGATGAGGGGTTCCAGTGGGCTGAGACGTGAGGCCACGGTTCTGCTTCCACTTAGGCTTCCCATTCCTGGTAGGCTAAGCATAGCAACCTAAAGAGGCTGCATCAGAGGTGCCACTGAAGGCTCTCATGAGATGGGAGGCTTAGGGTGACACTGGGCTGGGGCTTTGGCTCCGGGTCAGGGTCAGAATGGGGCTCAAGTTTAGCGTCAGGAAGAGGTAGGGGACAGGTTGAAGGTGTGATTTCAGGCAGACATTGTGGCTTAGGGTGAGTCTTGGGAGAGGTTTGGGCTTAGGTGTGGGCTTGAAATCGGGTAGAGGCTTTAGGTGAGGCTTACTGGTGGGGCGAGGAGTGACACTCTCCTTAGGATCCATTTCTGGCTTCGGCTTCCATTTAGGATGAGGTTTAGGTCGAAGGTCCTTCTGAAACAGCACCAGCCAAGTGAATTCCACATTGCTCTGCAAACCCCACTCTTCTCCTCGCATCGTGGCCGGTGGCCAAGCAAGGTCGGGGAGGTAGAGGAGTGAGATCCAAATCTTGAAGAAGCAGCCAAACTCTCCCACATCCATGCAAAGATCACATCGGGCCCTTGGTAGTCGTGGCCTCTGAAGACAAGTGGTGAACCTTGCAAGTCACCTGGCCTTAAAGCTGCTCTTCAACGTGCAACCCTCATGCAGGCTAGAGGGTTACATGGAAGGTGAGCCTCTGGGAAAACAGTCCTGCGTCCTCTGCCTTCCCAAGAGACAGAGAGCAACAGAGACAGACAGACAGACAGACAGACAGAGGGAGAGAGGGTGAGAGGGAGAGAGAGAAAGCGAAAGAGGAGGAGAAAGGCAGCGGTGAGCGGCGGCGAGAGCAGCAGGCTGGGCGCAGAGGCTGTGCTGGGTGGGTTGGATCAGGTCCCCCAAGCAGCGGCAGCAGGTGCGTGTGAGGCCAGAGCGGCAGAGGCAGAGGCTGCAGAGGCTGGCAAGGGTGCAGCGGCGAGCGGAGGCTCCCCGCAGAGGCAGCGAGCAGCAGTTGGGGCTTTGGGAAGCAGTGTGAGGCGTCTACGGCCATACCACCCTGAACGCGCCCGATCTCGTCTGATCTCGGAAGCTAAGCAGGGTCGGGCCTGGTTAGTACTTGGATGGGAGACCGCCTGGGAATACCGGGTGCTGTAGGCTTTTGCCTCCGCTCCCCAGCCCACTAGGCTGCTTGCTGCCTCACAGCCACTGCCCAATACTTTTAGGCTCACTCACTGCCTCGCACCTCCACCTCAACCCAACATCACACCAGCCACAGGGGAAAAGACAGCTAGCTGTCTGGATGCACAACTCACACCACACAGCCTGGCAGGCACGCAATGCTTTCCACCTAGGAAAAGCAGGAAAACCCAGGCCTGGGCCGGCCTGACGCCCAGCCTCACCGCTGACAGCTTGGCCTGAGACCACACCACATTCCTACACAGGACAGGACACTTCTTCTGGGCAGCACAAAGGCACCTGGCCTCCTCTTGCTCCTGCAATCCTGACCACATCCTCCCAACCACTCCTGAAAAGCAGCTCATGAACACAAGGCTAGGCTTGTGGCTCCAGGACTGAAAGGCCTGCCCGGCCAGCCGGAACTCACACCACCCTGGGTTAAGCCCTGCTACCCCAGATGGCTTGGTTGCGGGCTTGGAGGCTTCCTCCTGCCATGGGTTGAGTTTGCGTGGGCCGGGTAGATGGGCTCATGGGGAAAGTGGATGGAAGTGTACATGGATGCATGGATGCATGGGTAGACAGCTGGATGCATGGCTGACTGGATGGATGGCTGGATGGATGGCTGGATGGATGCCTAGGTGCATAGTGGGTGTATGGATGGATGCGGGCACGCATGCATGCATGGATGGTGGATGCATGCGTGCATGGTTGGGTCGGTGGATGCATGCCTGGATCCACCCATGGATGCCGGGGTGGCTGGCCGTACAGCCTGATTCATGGATGGATGTTGATTGGATGGATGGTGGATGGATGGACGGAGCCACGCGTGGAAGGATGCATGGATGGATGGACTGAAAGATACATAGATAGATAGATAGATAGATAGATAGATAGATAGATAGATTGATAGATAGATTGATTGATAGATACATAGATCGACCGATGGATGGATGGATGGATGGATGGATGGATGGATGGATGGATGGATGGATGGATGGATTGCTGGATGACTGGCTGGCTGGCTGGCTGGCTGGCTGACTGGCTGACTGGCTGGCTGGCTGGCTGGATGGATGGATGGATGGAGGGATGCTGAGACACTCTGCAGTGTGTACTGACAGTTTCAGCTGGCCTAGCACTGACTGGGAGGCTCTGAGTTCTCTTCCCCACAGTGGGCAAACAAGCAAACACTGGCTGCTTCTTTCCTCTTCTTCCTGCTAGAGACACACGTTGTCCTTTCGCGGGGTGCACTGCATAGACTTGGAAAGTAGCGGCAGGGTAGATGAGGAGGAACGAGGCCCGGGAAACGGGCGCCGGCAACGTTGCCGAGACAAATGCTCCCGGAATTCTGGAGTTCCTGGATTCCAAGCACAGAGCACCCTTTTCTTGCTTGGGTGGAGGGCTTCCACTCCAACCCGAGGCATGGGTGTGTGTTCCAGTGAGGCTTGGCCTTAGGTTGTTAGCCTTCTTGGGAGCCTGAGCACTAAGGATGAGGGGTTCCAGTGGGCTGAGACGTGAGGCCACGGTTCTGCTTCCACTTAGGCTTCCCATTCCTGGTAGGCTAAGCATAGCAACCTAAAGAGGCTGCATCAGAGGTGCCACTGAAGGCTCTCATGAGATGGGAGGCTTAGGGTGACACTGGGCTGGGGCTTTGGCTCCGGGTCAGGGTCAGAATGGGGCTCAAGTTTAGCGTCAGGAAGAGGTAGGGGACAGGTTGAAGGTGTGATTTCAGGCAGACATTGTGGCTTAGGGTGAGTCTTGGGAGAGGTTTGGGCTTAGGTGTGGGCTTGAAATCGGGTAGAGGCTTTAGGTGAGGCTTACTGGTGGGGCGAGGAGTGACACTCTCCTTAGGATCCATTTCTGGCTTCGGCTTCCATTTAGGATGAGGTTTAGGTCGAAGGTCCTTCTGAAACAGCACCAGCCAAGTGAATTCCACATTGCTCTGCAAACCCCACTCTTCTCCTCGCATCGTGGCCGGTGGCCAAGCAAGGTCGGGGAGGTAGAGGAGTGAGATCCAAATCTTGAAGAAGCAGCCAAACTCTCCCACATCCATGCAAAGATCACATCGGGCCCTTGGTAGTCGTGGCCTCTGAAGACAAGTGGTGAACCTTGCAAGTCACCTGGCCTTAAAGCTGCTCTTCAACGTGCAACCCTCATGCAGGCTAGAGGGTTACATGGAAGGTGAGCCTCTGGGAAAACAGTCCTGCGTCCTCTGCCTTCCCAAGAGACAGAGAGCAACAGAGACAGACAGACAGACAGACAGACAGAGGGAGAGAGGGTGAGAGGGAGAGAGAG
>NC_143513.1:12137364-12142364 GCF_031878675.1 Megascapheus bottae | reverse complement strand
GTGTACTGACAGTTTCAGCTGGCCTAGCACTGACTGGGAGGCTCTGAGTTCTCTTCCCCACAGTGGGCAAACAAGCAAACACTGGCTGCTTCTTTCCTCTTCTTCCTGCTAGAGACACACGTTGTCCTTTCGCGGGGTGCACTGCATAGACTTGGAAAGTAGCGGCAGGGTAGATGAGGAGGAACGAGGCCCGGGAAACGGGCGCCGGCAACGTTGCCGAGACAAATGCTCCCGGAATTCTGGAGTTCCTGGATTCCAAGCACAGAGCACCCTTTTCTTGCTTGGGTGGAGGGCTTCCACTCCAACCCGAGGCATGGGTGTGTGTTCCAGTGAGGCTTGGCCTTAGGTTGTTAGCCTTCTTGGGAGCCTGAGCACTAAGGATGAGGGGTTCCAGTGGGCTGAGACGTGAGGCCACGGTTCTGCTTCCACTTAGGCTTCCCATTCCTGGTAGGCTAAGCATAGCAACCTAAAGAGGCTGCATCAGAGGTGCCACTGAAGGCTCTCATGAGATGGGAGGCTTAGGGTGACACTGGGCTGGGGCTTTGGCTCCGGGTCAGGGTCAGAATGGGGCTCAAGTTTAGCGTCAGGAAGAGGTAGGGGACAGGTTGAAGGTGTGATTTCAGGCAGACATTGTGGCTTAGGGTGAGTCTTGGGAGAGGTTTGGGCTTAGGTGTGGGCTTGAAATCGGGTAGAGGCTTTAGGTGAGGCTTACTGGTGGGGCGAGGAGTGACACTCTCCTTAGGATCCATTTCTGGCTTCGGCTTCCATTTAGGATGAGGTTTAGGTCGAAGGTCCTTCTGAAACAGCACCAGCCAAGTGAATTCCACATTGCTCTGCAAACCCCACTCTTCTCCTCGCATCGTGGCCGGTGGCCAAGCAAGGTCGGGGAGGTAGAGGAGTGAGATCCAAATCTTGAAGAAGCAGCCAAACTCTCCCACATCCATGCAAAGATCACATCGGGCCCTTGGTAGTCGTGGCCTCTGAAGACAAGTGGTGAACCTTGCAAGTCACCTGGCCTTAAAGCTGCTCTTCAACGTGCAACCCTCATGCAGGCTAGAGGGTTACATGGAAGGTGAGCCTCTGGGAAAACAGTCCTGCGTCCTCTGCCTTCCCAAGAGACAGAGAGCAACAGAGACAGACAGACAGACAGACAGACAGAGGGAGAGAGGGTGAGAGGGAGAGAGAGAAAGCGAAAGAGGAGGAGAAAGGCAGCGGTGAGCGGCGGCGAGAGCAGCAGGCTGGGCGCAGAGGCTGTGCTGGGTGGGTTGGATCAGGTCCCCCAAGCAGCGGCAGCAGGTGCGTGTGAGGCCAGAGCGGCAGAGGCAGAGGCTGCAGAGGCTGGCAAGGGTGCAGCGGCGAGCGGAGGCTCCCCGCAGAGGCAGCGAGCAGCAGTTGGGGCTTTGGGAAGCAGTGTGAGGCGTCTACGGCCATACCACCCTGAACGCGCCCGATCTCGTCTGATCTCGGAAGCTAAGCAGGGTCGGGCCTGGTTAGTACTTGGATGGGAGACCGCCTGGGAATACCGGGTGCTGTAGGCTTTTGCCTCCGCTCCCCAGCCCACTAGGCTGCTTGCTGCCTCACAGCCACTGCCCAATACTTTTAGGCTCACTCACTGCCTCGCACCTCCACCTCAACCCAACATCACACCAGCCACAGGGGAAAAGACAGCTAGCTGTCTGGATGCACAACTCACACCACACAGCCTGGCAGGCACGCAATGCTTTCCACCTAGGAAAAGCAGGAAAACCCAGGCCTGGGCCGGCCTGACGCCCAGCCTCACCGCTGACAGCTTGGCCTGAGACCACACCACATTCCTACACAGGACAGGACACTTCTTCTGGGCAGCACAAAGGCACCTGGCCTCCTCTTGCTCCTGCAATCCTGACCACATCCTCCCAACCACTCCTGAAAAGCAGCTCATGAACACAAGGCTAGGCTTGTGGCTCCAGGACTGAAAGGCCTGCCCGGCCAGCCGGAACTCACACCACCCTGGGTTAAGCCCTGCTACCCCAGATGGCTTGGTTGCGGGCTTGGAGGCTTCCTCCTGCCATGGGTTGAGTTTGCGTGGGCCGGATAGATGGGCTCATGGGGAAAGTGGATGGAAGTGTACATGGATGCATGGATGCATGGGTAGACAGCTGGATGCATGGCTGACTGGATGGATGGCTGGATGGATGGCTGGATGGATGCCTAGGTGCATAGTGGGTGTATGGATGGATGCGGGCACGCATGCATGCATGCATGGATGGTGGATGCATGCGTGCATGGTTGGGTCGGTGGATGCATGCCTGGATCCACCCATGGATGCCGGGGTGGCTGGCCGTACAGCCTGATTCATGGATGGATGTTGATTGGATGGATGGTGGATGGATGGACGGAGCCACGCGTGGAAGGATGCATGGATGGATGGACTGAAAGATACATAGATAGATAGATAGATAGATAGATAGATAGATAGATAGATAGATAGATTGATAGATAGATTGATAGATACATAGATCGACCGATGGATGGATGGATGGATGGATGGATGGATGGATGGATGGATGGATGGATTGCTGGATGGCTGGCTGGCTGGCTGGCTGGCTGGCTGGCTGGCTGGCTGGATGGATGGATGGATGGATGGATGGAGGGATGCTGAGACACTCTGCAGTGTGTACTGACAGTTTCAGCTGGCCTAGCACTGACTGGGAGGCTCTGAGTTCTATTCCCCACAGTGGGCAAACAAGCAAACACTGGCTGCTTCTTTCCTCTTCTTCCTGCTAGAGACACACGTTGTCCTTTCGCGGGGTGCACTGCATAGACTTGGAAAGTAGCGGCAGGGTAGATGAGGAGGAACGAGGCCCGGGAAACGGGCGCCGGCAACGTTGCCGAGACAAATGCTCCCGGAATTCTGGAGTTCCTGGATTCCAAGCACAGAGCACCCTTTTCTTGCTTGGGTGGAGGGCTTCCACTCCAACCCGAGGCATGGGTGTGTGTTCCAGTGAGGCTTGGCCTTAGGTTGTTAGCCTTCTTGGGAGCCTGAGCACTAAGGATGAGGGGTTCCAGTGGGCTGAGACGTGAGGCCACGGTTCTGCTTCCACTTAGGCTTCCCATTCCTGGTAGGCTAAGCATAGCAACCTAAAGAGGCTGCATCAGAGGTGCCACTGAAGGCTCTCATGAGATGGGAGGCTTAGGGTGACACTGGGCTGGGGCTTTGGCTCCGGGTCAGGGTCAGAATGGGGCTCAAGTTTAGCGTCAGGAAGAGGTAGGGGACAGGTTGAAGGTGTGATTTCAGGCAGACATTGTGGCTTAGGGTGAGTCTTGGGAGAGGTTTGGGCTTAGGTGTGGGCTTGAAATCGGGTAGAGGCTTTAGGTGAGGCTTACTGGTGGGGCGAGGAGTGACACTCTCCTTAGGATCCATTTCTGGCTTCGGCTTCCATTTAGGATGAGGTTTAGGTCAAAGGTCCTTCTGAAACAGCACCAGCCAAGTGAATTCCACATTGCTCTGCAAACCCCACTCTTCTCCTCGCATCGTGGCCGGTGGCCAAGCAAGGTCGGGGAGGTAGAGGAGTGAGATCCAAATCTTGAAGAAGCAGCCAAACTCTCCCACATCCATGCAAAGATCACATCGGGCCCTTGGTAGTCGTGGCCTCTGAAGACAAGTGGTGAACCTTGCAAGTCACCTGGCCTTAAAGCTGCTCTTCAACGTGCAACCCTCATGCAGGCTAGAGGGTTACATGGAAGGTGAGCCTCTGGGAAAACAGTCCTGCGTCCTCTGCCTTCCCAAGAGACAGAGAGCAACAGAGACAGACAGACAGACAGACAGACAGAGGGAGAGAGGGTGAGAGGGAGAGAGAGAAAGCGAAAGAGGAGGAGAAAGGCAGCGGTGAGCGGCGGCGAGAGCAGCAGGCTGGGCGCAGAGGCTGTGCTGGGTGGGTTGGATCAGGTCCCCCAAGCAGCGGCAGCAGGTGCGTGTGAGGCCAGAGCGGCAGAGGCAGAGGCTGCAGAGGCTGGCAAGGGTGCAGCGGCGAGCGGAGGCTCCCCGCAGAGGCAGCGAGCAGCAGTTGGGGCTTTGGGAAGCAGTGTGAGGCGTCTACGGCCATACCACCCTGAACGCGCCCGATCTCGTCTGATCTCGGAAGCTAAGCAGGGTCGGGCCTGGTTAGTACTTGGATGGGAGACCGCCTGGGAATACCGGGTGCTGTAGGCTTTTGCCTCCGCTCCCCAGCCCACTAGGCTGCTTGCTGCCTCACAGCCACTGCCCAATACTTTTAGGCTCACTCACTGCCTCGCACCTCCACCTCAACCCAACATCACACCAGCCACAGGGGAAAAGACAGCTAGCTGTCTGGATGCACAACTCACACCACACAGCCTGGCAGGCACGCAATGCTTTCCACCTAGGAAAAGCAGGAAAACCCAGGCCTGGGCCGGCCTGACGCCCAGCCTCACCGCTGACAGCTTGGCCTGAGACCACACCACATTCCTACACAGGACAGGACACTTCTTCTGGGCAGCACAAAGGCACCTGGCCTCCTCTTGCTCCTGCAATCCTGACCACATCCTCCCAACCACTCCTGAAAAGCAGCTCATGAACACAAGGCTAGGCTTGTGGCTCCAGGACTGAAAGGCCTGCCCGGCCAGCCGGAACTCACACCACCCTGGGTTAAGCCCTGCTACCCCAGATGGCTTGGTTGCGGGCTTGGAGGCTTCCTCCTGCCATGGGTTGAGTTTGCGTGGGCCGGGTAGATGGGCTCATGGGGAAAGTGGATGGAAGTGTACATGGATGCATGGATGCATGGGTAGACAGCTGGATGCATGGCTGACTGGATGGATGGCTGGATGGATGGCTGGATGGATGCCTAGGTGCATAGTGGGTGTATGGATGGATGCGGGCACGCATGCATGCATGCATGGATGGTGGATGCATGCGTGCATGGTTGGGTCGGTGGATGCATGCCTGGATCCACCCATGGATGCCGGGGTGGCTGGCCGTACAGCCTGATTCATGGATGGAT
>NC_143513.1:12129864-12134864 GCF_031878675.1 Megascapheus bottae | reverse complement strand
GGATGGATGCCTAGGTGCATAGTGGGTGTATGGATGGATGCGGGCACGCATGCATGCATGCATGGATGGTGGATGCATGCGTGCATGGTTGGGTCGGTGGATGCATGCCTGGATCCACCCATGGATGCCGGGGTGGCTGGCCGTACAGCCTGATTCATGGATGGATGTTGATTGGATGGATGGTGGATGGATGGACGGAGCCACGCGTGGAAGGATGCATGGATGGATGGACTGAAAGATACATAGATAGATAGATAGATAGATAGATAGATAGATAGATAGATAGATAGATAGATAGATTGATAGATAGATTGATAGATACATAGATCGACCGATGGATGGATGGATGGATGGATGGATGGATGGATGGATGGATGGATGGATTGCTGGATGGCTGGCTGGCTGGCTGGCTGGCTGGCTGGCTGGATGGATGGATGGATGGATGGATGGATGGAGGGATGCTGAGACACTCTGCAGTGTGTACTGACAGTTTCAGCTGGCCTAGCACTGACTGGGAGGCTCTGAGTTCTCTTCCCCACAGTGGGCAAACAAGCAAACACTGGCTGCTTCTTTCGTCTTCTTCCTGCTAGAGACACACGTTGTCCTTTCGCGGGGTGCACTGCATAGACTTGGAAAGTAGCGGCAGGGTAGATGAGGAGGAACGAGGCCCGGGAAACGGGCGCCGGCAACGTTGCCGAGACAAATGCTCCCGGAATTCTGGAGTTCCTGGATTCCAAGCACAGAGCACCCTTTTCTTGCTTGGGTGGAGGGCTTCCACTCCAACCCGAGGCATGGGTGTGTGTTCCAGTGAGGCTTGGCCTTAGGTTGTTAGCCTTCTTGGGAGCCTGAGCACTAAGGATGAGGGGTTCCAGTGGGCTGAGACGTGAGGCCACGGTTCTGCTTCCACTTAGGCTTCCCATTCCTGGTAGGCTAAGCATAGCAACCTAAAGAGGCTGCATCAGAGGTGCCACTGAAGGCTCTCATGAGATGGGAGGCTTAGGGTGACACTGGGCTGGGGCTTTGGCTCCGGGTCAGGGTCAGAATGGGGCTCAAGTTTAGCGTCAGGAAGAGGTAGGGGACAGGTTGAAGGTGTGATTTCAGGCAGACATTGTGGCTTAGGGTGAGTCTTGGGAGAGGTTTGGGCTTAGGTGTGGGCTTGAAATCGGGTAGAGGCTTTAGGTGAGGCTTACTGGTGGGGCGAGGAGTGACACTCTCCTTAGGATCCATTTCTGGCTTCGGCTTCCATTTAGGATGAGGTTTAGGTCGAAGGTCCTTCTGAAACAGCACCAGCCAAGTGAATTCCACATTGCTCTGCAAACCCCACTCTTCTCCTCGCATCGTGGCCGGTGGCCAAGCAAGGTCGGGGAGGTAGAGGAGTGAGATCCAAATCTTGAAGAAGCAGCCAAACTCTCCCACATCCATGCAAAGATCACATCGGGCCCTTGGTAGTCGTGGCCTCTGAAGACAAGTGGTGAACCTTGCAAGTCACCTGGCCTTAAAGCTGCTCTTCAACGTGCAACCCTCATGCAGGCTAGAGGGTTACATGGAAGGTGAGCCTCTGGGAAAACAGTCCTGCGTCCTCTGCCTTCCCAAGAGACAGAGAGCAACAGAGACAGACAGACAGACAGACAGACAGACAGACAGACAGACAGACAGAGGGAGAGAGGGAGAGAGAGAAAGCGAAAGAGGAGGAGAAAGGCAGCGGTGAGCGGTGGCGAGAGCAGCAGGCTGGGCGCAGAGGCTGTGCTGGGTGGGTTGGATCAGGTCCCCCAAGCAGCGGCAGCAGGTGCGTGTGAGGCCAGAGCGGCAGAGGCAGAGGCTGCAGAGGCTGGCAAGGGTGCAGCGGCGAGCGGAGGCTCCCCGCAGAGGCAGCGAGCAGCAGTTGGGGCTTTGGGAAGCAGTGTGAGGCGTCTACGGCCATACCACCCTGAACGCGCCCGATCTCGTCTGATCTCGGAAGCTAAGCAGGGTCGGGCCTGGTTAGTACTTGGATGGGAGACCGCCTGGGAATACCGGGTGCTGTAGGCTTTTGCCTCCGCTCCCCAGCCCACTAGGCTGCTTGCTGCCTCACAGCCACTGCCCAATACTTTTAGGCTCACTCACTGCCTCGCACCTCCACCTCAACCCAACATCACACCAGCCACAGGGGAAAAGACAGCTAGCTGTCTGGATGCACAACTCACACCACACAGCCTGGCAGGCACGCAATGCTTTCCACCTAGGAAAAGCAGGAAAACCCAGGCCTGGGCCGGCCTGACGCCCAGCCTCACCGCTGACAGCTTGGCCTGAGACCACACCACATTCCTACACAGGACAGGACACTTCTTCTGGGCAGCACAAAGGCACCTGGCCTCCTCTTGCTCCTGCAATCCTGACCACATCCTCCCAACCACTCCTGAAAAGCAGCTCATGAACACAAGGCTAGGCTTGTGGCTCCAGGACTGAAAGGCCTGCCCGGCCAGCCGGAACTCACACCACCCTGGGTTAAGCCCTGCTACCCCAGATGGCTTGGTTGCGGGCTTGGAGGCTTCCTCCTGCCATGGGTTGAGTTTGCGTGGGCCGGGTAGATGGGCTCATGGGGAAAGTGGATGGAAGTGTACATGGATGCATGGATGCATGGGTAGACAGCTGGATGCATGGCTGACTGGATGGATGGCTGGATGGATGGCTGGATGGATGCCTAGGTGCATAGTGGGTGTATGGATGGATGCGGGCACGCATGCATGCATGCATGGATGGTGGATGCATGCGTGCATGGTTGGGTCGGTGGATGCATGCCTGGATCCACCCATGGATGCCGGGGTGGCTGGCCGTACAGCCTGATTCATGGATGGATGTTGATTGGATGGATGGTGGATGGATGGACGGAGCCACGCGTGGAAGGATGCATGGATGGATGGACTGAAAGATACATAGATAGATAGATAGATAGATAGATAGATAGATAGATAGATAGATTGATTGATAGATAGATTGATAGATACATAGATCGACCGATGGATGGATGGATGGATGGATGGATGGATGGATGGATGGATGGATGGATGGATTGCTGGATGACTGGCTGGCTGGCTGGCTGGCTGGCTGACTGGCTGGCTGGCTGGCTGGATGGATGGATGGATAGATGGAGGGATGCTGAGACACTCTGCAGTGTGTACTGACAGTTTCAGCTGGCCTAGCACTGACTGGGAGGCTCTGAGTTCTCTTCCCCACAGTGGGCAAACAAGCAAACACTGGCTGCTTCTTTCCTCTTCTTCCTGCTAGAGACACATGTTGTCCTTTCGCGGGGTGCACTGCATAGACTTGGAAAGTAGCGGCAGGGTAGATGAGGAGGAACGAGGCCCGGGAAACGGGCGCCGGCAACGTTGCCGAGACAAATGCTCCCGGAATTCTGGAGTTCCTGGATTCCAAGCACAGAGCACCCTTTTCTTGCTTGGGTGGAGGGCTTCCACTCCAACCCGAGGCATGGGTGTGTGTTCCAGTGAGGCTTGGCCTTAGGTTGTTAGCCTTCTTGGGAGCCTGAGCACTAAGGATGAGGGGTTCCAGTGGGCTGAGACGTGAGGCCACAGTTCTGCTTCCACTTAGGCTTCCCGTTCCTGGTAGGCTAAGCATAGCAACCTAAAGAGGCTGCATCAGAGGTGCCACTGAAGGCTCTCATGAGATGGGAGGCTTAGGGTGACACTGGCCTGGGGCTTTGGCTCCGGGTCAGGGTCAGAATGGGGCTCAAGTTTAGCGTCAGGAAGAGGTAGAGGACAGGTTGAAGGTGTGATTTCAGGCAGACATTGTGGCTTAGGGTGAGTCTTGGGAGAGGTTTGGGCTTAGGTGTGGGCTTGAAATCGGGTAGAGGCTTTAGGTGAGGCTTACTGGTGGGGCGAGGAGTGACACTCTCCTTAGGATCCATTTCTGGCTTCGGCTTCCATTTAGGATGAGGTTTAGGTCGAAGGTCCTTCTGAAACAGCACCAGCCAAGTGAATTCCACATTGCTCTGCAAACCCCACTCTTCTCCTCGCATCGTGGCCGGTGGCCAAGCAAGGTCGGGGAGGTAGAGGAGTGAGATCCAAATCTTGAAGAAGCAGCCAAACTCTCCCACATCCATGCAAAGATCACATCGGGCCCTTGGTAGTCGTGGCCTCTGAAGACAAGTGGTGAACCTTGCAAGTCACCTGGCCTTAAAGCTGCTCTTCAACGTGCAACCCTCATGCAGGCTAGAGGGTTACATGGAAGGTGAGCCTCTGGGAAAACAGTCCTGCGTCCTCTGCCTTCCCAAGAGACAGAGAGCAACAGAGACAGACAGACAGACAGACAGACAGACAGAGGGAGAGAGGGTGAGAGGGAGAGAGAGAAAGCGAAAGAGGAGGAGAAAGGCAGCGGTGAGCGGCGGCGAGAGCAGCAGGCTGGGCGCAGAGGCTGTGCTGGGTGGGTTGGATCAGGTCCCCCAAGCAGCGGCAGCAGGTGCGTGTGAGGCCAGAGCGGCAGAGGCAGAGGCTGCAGAGGCTGGCAAGGGTGCAGCGGCGAGCGGAGGCTCCCCGCAGAGGCAGCGAGCAGCAGTTGGGGCTTTGGGAAGCACTGTGAGGCGTCTACGGCCATACCACCCTGAACGCGCCCGATCTCGTCTGATCTCGGAAGCTAAGCAGGGTCGGGCCTGGTTAGTACTTGGATGGGAGACCAGCTGGGAATACCGGGTGCTGTAGGCTTTTGCCTCCGCTCCCCAGCCCACTAGGCTGCTTGCTGCCTCACAGCCACTGCCCAATACTTTTAGGCTCACTCACTGCCTCGCACCTCCACCTCAACCCAACATCACACCAGCCACAGGGGAAAAGACAGCTAGCTGTCTGGATGCACAACTCACACCACACAGCCTGGCAGGCACGCAATGCTTTCCACCTAGGAAAAGCAGGAAAACCCAGGCCTGGGCCGGCCTGACGCCCAGCCTCACCGCTGACAGCTTGGCCTGAGACCACACCACATTCCTACACAGGACAGGACACTTCTTCTGGGCA
>NC_143513.1:12112364-12114864 GCF_031878675.1 Megascapheus bottae | reverse complement strand
TCTCCCACATCCATGCAAAGATCACATCGGGCCCTTGGTAGTCGTGGCCTCTGAAGACAAGTGGTGAACCTTGCAAGTCACCTGGCCTTAAAGCTGCTCTTCAACGTGCAACCCTCATGCAGGCTAGAGGGTTACATGGAAGGTGAGCCTCTGGGAAAACAGTCCTGCGTCCTCTGCCTTCCCAAGAGACAGAGAGCAACAGAGACAGACAGACAGACAGACAGACAGACAGAGGGAGAGAGGGTGAGAGGGAGAGAGAGAAAGCGAAAGAGGAGGAGAAAGGCAGCGGTGAGCGGCGGCGAGAGCAGCAGGCTGGGCGCAGAGGCTGTGCTGGGTGGGTTGGATCAGGTCCCCCAAGCAGCGGCAGCAGGTGCGTGTGAGGCCAGAGCGGCAGAGGCAGAGGCTGCAGAGGCTGGCAAGGGTGCAGCGGCGAGCGGAGGCTCCCCGCAGAGGCAGCGAGCAGCAGTTGGGGCTTTGGGAAGCACTGTGAGGCGTCTACGGCCATACCACCCTGAACGCGCCCGATCTCGTCTGATCTCGGAAGCTAAGCAGGGTCGGGCCTGGTTAGTACTTGGATGGGAGACCAGCTGGGAATACCGGGTGCTGTAGGCTTTTGCCTCCGCTCCCCAGCCCACTAGGCTGCTTGCTGCCTCACAGCCACTGCCCAATACTTTTAGGCTCACTCACTGCCTCGCACCTCCACCTCAACCCAACATCACACCAGCCACAGGGGAAAAGACAGCTAGCTGTCTGGATGCACAACTCACACCACACAGCCTGGCAGGCACGCAATGCTTTCCACCTAGGAAAAGCAGGAAAACCCAGGCCTGGGCCGGCCTGACGCCCAGCCTCACCGCTGACAGCTTGGCCTGAGACCACACCACATTCCTACACAGGACAGGACACTTCTTCTGGGCAGCACAAAGGCACCTGGCCTCCTCTTGCTCCTGCAATCCTGACCACATCCTCCCAACCACTCCTGAAAAGCAGCTCATGAACACAAGGCTAGGCTTGTGGCTCCAGGACTGAAAGGCCTGCCCGGCCAGCCGGAACTCACACCACCCTGGGTTAAGCCCTGCTACCCCAGATGGCTTGGTTGCGGGCTTGGAGGCTTCCTCCTGCCATGGGTTGAGTTTGCGTGGGCCGGGTAGATGGGCTCATGGGGAAAGTGGATGGAAGTGTACATGGATGCATGGATGCATGGGTAGACAGCTGGATGCATGGCTGACTGGATGGATGGCTGGATGGATGGCTGGATGGATGCCTAGGTGCATAGTGGGTGTATGGATGGATGCGGGCACGCATGCATGCATGCATGGATGGTGGATGCATGCGTGCATGGTTGGGTCGGTGGATGCATGCCTGGATCCACCCATGGATGCCGGGGTGGCTGGCCGTACAGCCTGATTCATGGATGGATGTTGATTGGATGGATGGTGGATGGATGGACGGAGCCACGCGTGGAAGGATGCATGGATGGATGGACTGAAAGATACATAGATAGATAGATAGATAGATAGATAGATAGATAGATAGATAGATTGATTGATAGATAGATTGATAGATACATAGATCGACCGATGGATGGATGGATGGATGGATGGATGGATGGATGGATGGATGGATTGCTGGATGACTGGCTGGCTGGCTGCCTGGCTGGCTGACTGGCTGGCTGGCTGGCTGGCTGGATGGATGGATGGATGGAGGGATGCTGAGACACTCTGCAGTGTGTACTGACAGTTTCAGCTGGCCTAGCACTGACTGGGAGGCTCTGAGTTCTCTTCCCCACAGTGGGCAAACAAGCAAACACTGGCTGCTTCTTTCCTCTTCTTCCTGCTAGAGACACATGTTGTCCTTTCGCGGGGTGCACTGCATAGACTTGGAAAGTAGCGGCAGGGTAGATGAGGAGGAACGAGGCCCGGGAAACGGGCGCCGGCAACGTTGCCGAGACAAATGCTCCCGGAATTCTGGAGTTCCTGGATTCCAAGCACAGAGCACCCTTTTCTTGCTTGGGTGGAGGGCTTCCACTCCAACCCGAGGCATGGGTGTGTGTTCCAGTGAGGCTTGGCCTTAGGTTGTTAGCCTTCTTGGGAGCCTGAGCACTAAGGATGAGGGGTTCCAGTGGGCTGAGACGTGAGGCCACAGTTCTGCTTCCACTTAGGCTTCCCATTCCTGGTAGGCTAAGCATAGCAACCTAAAGAGGCTGCATCAGAGGTGCCACTGAAGGCTCTCATGAGATGGGAGGCTTAGGGTGACACTGGCCTGGGGCTTTGGCTCCGGGTCAGGGTCAGAATGGGGCTCAAGTTTAGCGTCAGGAAGAGGTAGAGGACAGGTTGAAGGTGTGATTTCAGGCAGACATTGTGGCTTAGGGTGAGTCTTGGGAGAGGTTTGGGCTTAGGTGTGGGCTTGAAATCGGGTAGAGGCTTTAGGTGAGGCTTACTGGTGGGGCGAGGAGTGACACTCTCCTTAGGATCCATTTCTGGCTTCGGCTTCCATTTAG
>NC_143513.1:12092364-12102364 GCF_031878675.1 Megascapheus bottae | reverse complement strand
GAGGCCCGGGAAACGGGCGCCGGCAACGTTGCCAAGACAAATGCTCCCGGAATTCTGGAGTTCCTGGATTCCAAGCACAGAGCACCCTTTTCTTGCTTGGGTGGAGGGCTTCCACTCCAACCCGAGGCATGGGTGTGTGTTCCAGTGAGGCTTGGCCTTAGGTTGTTAGCCTTCTTGGGAGCCTGAGCACTAAGGATGAGGGGTTCCAGTGGGCTGAGACGTGAGGCCACAGTTCTGCTTCCACTTAGGCTTCCCATTCCTGGTAGGCTAAGCATAGCAACCTAAAGAGGCTGCATCAGAGGTGCCACTGAAGGCTCTCATGAGATGGGAGGCTTAGGGTGACACTGGCCTGGGGCTTTGGCTCCGGGTCAGGGTCAGAATGGGGCTCAAGTTTAGCGTCAGGAAGAGGTAGAGGACAGGTTGAAGGTGTGATTTCAGGCAGACATTGTGGCTTAGGGTGAGTCTTGGGAGAGGTTTGGGCTTAGGTGTGGGCTTGAAATCGGGTAGAGGCTTTAGGTGAGGCTTACTGGTGGGGCGAGGAGTGACACTCTCCTTAGGATCCATTTCTGGCTTCGGCTTCCATTTAGGATGAGGTTTAGGTCGAAGGTCCTTCTGAAACAGCACCAGCCAAGTGAATTCCACATTGCTCTGCAAACCCCACTCTTCTCCTCGCATCGTGGCCGGTGGCCAAGCAAGGTCGGGGAGGTAGAGGAGTGAGATCCAAATCTTGAAGAAGCAGCCAAACTCTCCCACATCCATGCAAAGATCACATCGGGCCCTTGGTAGTCGTGGCCTCTGAAGACAAGTGGTGAACCTTGCAAGTCACCTGGCCTTAAAGCTGCTCTTCAACGTGCAACCCTCATGCAGGCTAGAGGGTTACATGGAAGGTGAGCCTCTGGGAAAACAGTCCTGCGTCCTCTGCCTTCCCAAGAGACAGAGAGCAACAGAGACAGACAGACAGACAGACAGACAGACAGACAGAGGGAGAGAGGGTGAGAGGGAGAGAGAGAAAGCGAAAGAGGAGGAGAAAGGCAGCGGTGAGCGGCGGCGAGAGCAGCAGGCTGGGCGCAGAGGCTGTGCTGGGTGGGTTGGATCAGGTCCCCCAAGCAGCGGCAGCAGGTGCGTGTGAGGCCAGAGCGGCAGAGGCAGAGGCTGCAGAGGCTGGCAAGGGTGCAGCGGCGAGCGGAGGCTCCCCGCAGAGGCAGCGAGCAGCAGTTGGGGCTTTGGGAAGCAGTGTGAGGCGTCTACGGCCATACCACCCTGAACGCGCCCGATCTCGTCTGATCTCGGAAGCTAAGCAGGGTCGGGCCTGGTTAGTACTTGGATGGGAGACCGCCTGGGAATACCGGGTGCTGTAGGCTTTTGCCTCCGCTCCCCAGCCCACTAGGCTGCTTGCTGCCTCACAGCCACTGCCCAATACTTTTAGGCTCACTCACTGCCTCGCACCTCCACCTCAACCCAACATCACACCAGCCACAGGGGAAAAGACAGCTAGCTGTCTGGATGCACAACTCACACCACACAGCCTGGCAGGCACGCAATGCTTTCCACCTAGGAAAAGCAGGAAAACCCAGGCCTGGGCCGGCCTGACGCCCAGCCTCACCGCTGACAGCTTGGCCTGAGACCACACCACATTCCTACACAGGACAGGACACTTCTTCTGGGCAGCACAAAGGCACCTGGCCTCCTCTTGCTCCTGCAATCCTGACCACATCCTCCCAACCACTCCTGAAAAGCAGCTCATGAACACAAGGCTAGGCTTGTGGCTCCAGGACTGAAAGGCCTGCCCGGCCAGCCGGAACTCACACCACCCTGGGTTAAGCCCTGCTACCCCAGATGGCTTGGTTGCGGGCTTGGAGGCTTCCTCCTGCCATGGGTTGAGTTTGCGTGGGCCGGGTAGATGGGCTCATGGGGAAAGTGGATGGAAGTGTACATGGATGCATGGATGCATGGGTAGACAGCTGGATGCATGGCTGACTGGATGGATGGCTGGATGGATGGCTGGATGGATGCCTAGGTGCATAGTGGGTGTATGGATGGATGCGGGCACGCATGCATGCATGCATGGATGGTGGATGCATGCGTGCATGGTTGGGTCGGTGGATGCATGCCTGGATCCACCCATGGATGCCGGGGTGGCTGGCCGTACAGCCTGATTCATGGATGGATGTTGATTGGATGGATGGTGGATGGATGGACGGAGCCACGCGTGGAAGGATGCATGGATGGATGGACTGAAAGATACATAGATAGATAGATAGATAGATAGATAGATAGATAGATAGATAGATTGATAGATACATAGATCGACCGATGGATGGATGGATGGATGGATGGATGGATGGATGGATGGATGGATTGCTGGATGACTGGCTGGCTGGCTGGCTGGCTGGCTGACTGGCTGGCTGGCTGGCTGGCTGGCTGGATGGATGGATGGAGGGATGCTGAGACACTCTGCAGTGTGTACTGACAGTTTCAGCTGGCCTAGCACTGACTGGGAGGCTCTGAGTTCTCTTCCCCACAGTGGGCAAACAAGCAAACACTGGCTGCTTCTTTCCTCTTCTTCCTGCTAGAGACACATGTTGTCCTTTCGCGGGGTGCACTGCATAGACTTGGAAAGTAGCGGCAGGGTAGATGAGGAGGAACGAGGCCCGGGAAACGGGCGCCGGCAACGTTGCCAAGACAAATGCTCCCGGAATTCTGGAGTTCCTGGATTCCAAGCACAGAGCACCCTTTTCTTGCTTGGGTGGAGGGCTTCCACTCCAACCCGAGGCATGGGTGTGTGTTCCAGTGAGGCTTGGCCTTAGGTTGTTAGCCTTCTTGGGAGCCTGAGCACTAAGGATGAGGGGTTCCAGTGGGCTGAGACGTGAGGCCACGGTTCTGCTTCCACTTAGGCTTCCCATTCCTGGTAGGCTAAGCATAGCAACCTAAAGAGGCTGCATCAGAGGTGCCACTGAAGGCTCTCATGAGATGGGAGGCTTAGGGTGACACTGGGCTGGGGCTTTGGCTCCGGGTCAGGGTCAGAATGGGGCTCAAGTTTAGCGTCAGGAAGAGGTAGGGGACAGGTTGAAGGTGTGATTTCAGGCAGACATTGTGGCTTAGGGTGAGTCTTGGGAGAGGTTTGGGCTTAGGTGTGGGCTTGAAATCGGGTAGAGGCTTTAGGTGAGGCTTACTGGTGGGGCGAGGAGTGACACTCTCCTTAGGATCCATTTCTGGCTTCGGCTTCCATTTAGGATGAGGTTTAGGTCGAAGGTCCTTCTGAAACAGCACCAGCCAAGTGAATTCCACATTGCTCTGCAAACCCCACTCTTCTCCTCGCATCGTGGCCGGTGGCCAAGCAAGGTCGGGGAGGTAGAGGAGTGAGATCCAAATCTTGAAGAAGCAGCCAAACTCTCCCACATCCATGCAAAGATCACATCGGGCCCTTGGTAGTCGTGGCCTCTGAAGACAAGTGGTGAACCTTGCAAGTCACCTGGCCTTAAAGCTGCTCTTCAACGTGCAACCCTCATGCAGGCTAGAGGGTTACATGGAAGGTGAGCCTCTGGGAAAACAGTCCTGCGTCCTCTGCCTTCCCAAGAGACAGAGAGCAACAGAGACAGACAGACAGAGGGAGAGAGGGTGAGAGGGAGAGAGAGAAAGCGAAAGAGGAGGAGAAAGGCAGCGGTGAGCGGCGGCGAGAGCAGCAGGCTGGGCGCAGAGGCTGTGCTGGGTGGGTTGGATCAGGTCCCCCAAGCAGCGGCAGCAGGTGCGTGTGAGGCCAGAGCGGCAGAGGCAGAGGCTGCAGAGGCTGGCAAGGGTGCAGCGGCGAGCGGAGGCTCCCCGCAGAGGCAGCGAGCAGCAGTTGGGGCTTTGGGAAGCAGTGTGAGGCGTCTACGGCCATACCACCCTGAACGCGCCCGATCTCGTCTGATCTCGGAAGCTAAGCAGGGTCGGGCCTGGTTAGTACTTGGATGGGAGACCGCCTGGGAATACCGGGTGCTGTAGGCTTTTGCCTCCGCTCCCCAGCCCACTAGGCTGCTTGCTGCCTCACAGCCACTGCCCAATACTTTTAGGCTCACTCACTGCCTCGCACCTCCACCTCAACCCAACATCACACCAGCCACAGGGGAAAGACAGCTAGCTGTCTGGATGCACAACTCACACCACACAGCCTGGCAGGCACGCAATGCTTTCCACCTAGGAAAAGCAGGAAAACCCAGGCCTGGGCCGGCCTGACGCCCAGCCTCACCGCTGACAGCTTGGCCTGAGACCACACCACATTCCTACACAGGACAGGACACTTCTTCTGGGCAGCACAAAGGCACCTGGCCTCCTCTTGCTCCTGCAATCCTGACCACATCCTCCCAACCACTCCTGAAAAGCAGCTCATGAACACAAGGCTAGGCTTGTGGCTCCAGGACTGAAAGGCCTGCCCGGCCAGCCGGAACTCACACCACCCTGGGTTAAGCCCTGCTACCCCAGATGGCTTGGTTGCGGGCTTGGAGGCTTCCTCCTGCCATGGGTTGAGTTTGCGTGGGCCGGGTAGATGGGCTCATGGGGAAAGTGGATGGAAGTGTACATGGATGCATGGATGCATGGGTAGACAGCTGGATGCATGGCTGACTGGATGGATGGCTGGATGGATGGCTGGATGGATGCCTAGGTGCATAGTGGGTGTATGGATGGATGCGGGCACGCATGCATGCATGGATGGTGGATGCATGCGTGCATGGTTGGGTCGGTGGATGCATGCCTGGATCCACCCATGGATGCCGGGGTGGCTGGCCGTACAGCCTGATTCATGGATGGATGTTGATTGGATGGATGGTGGATGGATGGACGGAGCCACGCGTGGAAGGATGCATGGATGGATGGACTGAAAGATACATAGATAGATAGATAGATAGATAGATAGATAGATAGATAGATAGATTGATAGATAGATTGATAGATACATAGATCGACCGATGGATGGATGGATGGATGGATGGATGGATGGATGGATGGATGGATGGATTGCTGGATGACTGGCTGGCTGGCTGGCTGGCTGGCTGACTGGCTGGCTGGCTGGCTGGCTGGATGGATGGATGGATGGAGGGATGCTGAGACACTCTGCAGTGTGTACTGACAGTTTCAGCTGGCCTAGCACTGACTGGGAGGCTCTGAGTTCTCTTCCCCACAGTGGGCAAACAAGCAAACACTGGCTGCTTCTTTCCTCTTCTTCCTGCTAGAGACACACGTTGTCCTTTCGCGGGGTGCACTGCATAGACTTGGAAAGTAGCGGCAGGGTAGATGAGGAGGAACGAGGCCCGGGAAACGGGCGCCGGCAACGTTGCCGAGACAAATGCTCCCGGAATTCTGGAGTTCCTGGATTCCAAGCACAGAGCACCCTTTTCTTGCTTGGGTGGAGGGCTTCCACTCCAACCCGAGGCATGGGTGTGTGTTCCAGTGAGGCTTGGCCTTAGGTTGTTAGCCTTCTTGGGAGCCTGAGCACTAAGGATGAGGGGTTCCAGTGGGCTGAGACGTGAGGCCACGGTTCTGCTTCCACTTAGGCTTCCCATTCCTGGTAGGCTAAGCATAGCAACCTAAAGAGGCTGCATCAGAGGTGCCACTGAAGGCTCTCATGAGATGGGAGGCTTAGGGTGACACTGGGCTGGGGCTTTGGCTCCGGGTCAGGGTCAGAATGGGGCTCAAGTTTAGCGTCAGGAAGAGGTAGGGGACAGGTTGAAGGTGTGATTTCAGGCAGACATTGTGGCTTAGGGTGAGTCTTGGGAGAGGTTTGGGCTTAGGTGTGGGCTTGAAATCGGGTAGAGGCTTTAGGTGAGGCTTACTGGTGGGGCGAGGAGTGACACTCTCCTTAGGATCCATTTCTGGCTTCGGCTTCCATTTAGGATGAGGTTTAGGTCGAAGGTCCTTCTGAAACAGCACCAGCCAAGTGAATTCCACATTGCTCTGCAAACCCCACTCTTCTCCTCGCATCGTGGCCGGTGGCCAAGCAAGGTCGGGGAGGTAGAGGAGTGAGATCCAAATCTTGAAGAAGCAGCCAAACTCTCCCACATCCATGCAAAGATCACATCGGGCCCTTGGTAGTCGTGGCCTCTGAAGACAAGTGGTGAACCTTGCAAGTCACCTGGCCTTAAAGCTGCTCTTCAACGTGCAACCCTCATGCAGGCTAGAGGGTTACATGGAAGGTGAGCCTCTGGGAAAACAGTCCTGCGTCCTCTGCCTTCCCAAGAGACAGAGAGCAACAGAGACAGACAGACAGACAGACAGACGGACAGAGGGAGAGAGGGTGAGAGGGAGAGAGAGAAAGCGAAAGAGGAGGAGAAAGGCAGCGGTGAGCGGCGGCGAGAGCAGCAGGCTGGGCGCAGAGGCTGTGCTGGGTGGGGTGGATCAGGTCCCCCAAGCAGCGGCAGCAGGTGCGTGTGAGGCCAGAGCGGCAGAGGCAGAGGCTGCAGAGGCTGGCAAGGGTGCAGCGGCGAGCGGAGGCTCCCCGCAGAGGCAGCGAGCAGCAGTTGGGGCTTTGGGAAGCAGTGTGAGGCGTCTACGGCCATACCACCCTGAACGCGCCCGATCTCGTCTGATCTCGGAAGCTAAGCAGGGTCGGGCCTGGTTAGTACTTGGATGGGAGACCGCCTGGGAATACCGGGTGCTGTAGGCTTTTGCCTCCGCTCCCCAGCCCACTAGGCTGCTTGCTGCCTCACAGCCACTGCCCAATACTTTTAGGCTCACTCACTGCCTCGCACCTCCACCTCAACCCAACATCACACCAGCCACAGGGGAAAAGACAGCTAGCTGTCTGGATGCACAACTCACACCACACAGCCTGGCAGGCACGCAATGCTTTCCACCTAGGAAAAGCAGGAAAACCCAGGCCTGGGCCGGCCTGACGCCCAGCCTCACCGCTGACAGCTTGGCCTGAGACCACACCACATTCCTACACAGGACAGGACACTTCTTCTGGGCAGCACAAAGGCACCTGGCCTCCTCTTGCTCCTGCAATCCTGACCACATCCTCCCAACCACTCCTGAAAAGCAGCTCATGAACACAAGGCTAGGCTTGTGGCTCCAGGACTGAAAGGCCTGCCCGGCCAGCCGGAACTCACACCACCCTGGGTTAAGCCCTGCTACCCCAGATGGCTTGGTTGCGGGCTTGGAGGCTTCCTCCTGCCATGGGTTGAGTTTGCGTGGGCCGGGTAGATGGGCTCATGGGGAAAGTGGATGGAAGTGTACATGGATGCATGGATGCATGGGTAGACAGCTGGATGCATGGCTGACTGGATGGATGGCTGGATGGATGGCTGGATGGATGCCTAGGTGCATAGTGGGTGTATGGATGGATGCGGGCACGCATGCATGCATGCATGGATGGTGGATGCATGCGTGCATGGTTGGGTCGGTGGATGCATGCCTGGATCCACCCATGGATGCCGGGGTGGCTGGCCGTACAGCCTGATTCATGGATGGATGTTGATTGGATGGATGGTGGATGGATGGACGGAGCCACGCGTGGAAGGATGCATGGATGGATGGACTGAAAGATACATAGATAGATAGATAGATAGATAGATAGATAGATAGATAGATAGATTGATAGATACATAGATCGACCGATGGATGGATGGATGGATGGATGGATGGATGGATGGATGGATTGCTGGATGACTGGCTGGCTGGCTGGCTGGCTGGCTGACTGGCTGGCTGGCTGGCTGGCTGGCTGGATGGATGGATGGAGGGATGCTGAGACACTCTGCAGTGTGTACTGACAGTTTCAGCTGGCCTAGCACTGACTGGGAGGCTCTGAGTTCTCTTCCCCACAGTGGGCAAACAAGCAAACACTGGCTGCTTCTTTCCTCTTCTTCCTGCTAGAGACACATGTTGTCCTTTCGCGGGGTGCACTGCATAGACTTGGAAAGTAGCGGCAGGGTAGATGAGGAGGAACGAGGCCCGGGAAACGGGCGCCGGCAACGTTGCCGAGACAAATGCTCCCGGAATTCTGGAGTTCCTGGATTCCAAGCACAGAGCACCCTTTTCTTGCTTGGGTGGAGGGCTTCCACTCCAACCCGAGGCATGGGTGTGTGTTCCAGTGAGGCTTGGCCTTAGGTTGTTAGCCTTCTTGGGAGCCTGAGCACTAAGGATGAGGGGTTCCAGTGGGCTGAGACGTGAGGCCACAGTTCTGCTTCCACTTAGGCTTCCCATTCCTGGTAGGCTAAGCATAGCAACCTAAAGAGGCTGCATCAGAGGTGCCACTGAAGGCTCTCATGAGATGGGAGGCTTAGGGTGACACTGGCCTGGGGCTTTGGCTCCGGGTCAGGGTCAGAATGGGGCTCAAGTTTAGCGTCAGGAAGAGGTAGAGGACAGGTTGAAGGTGTGATTTCAGGCAGACATTGTGGCTTAGGGTGAGTCTTGGGAGAGGTTTGGGCTTAGGTGTGGGCTTGAAATCGGGTAGAGGCTTTAGGTGAGGCTTACTGGTGGGGCGAGGAGTGACACTCTCCTTAGGATCCATTTCTGGCTTCGGCTTCCATTTAGGATGAGGTTTAGGTCGAAGGTCCTTCTGAAACAGCACCAGCCAAGTGAATTCCACATTGCTCTGCAAACCCCACTCTTCTCCTCGCATCGTGGCCGGTGGCCAAGCAAGGTCGGGGAGGTAGAGGAGTGAGATCCAAATCTTGAAGAAGCAGCCAAACTCTCCCACATCCATGCAAAGATCACATCGGGCCCTTGGTAGTCGTGGCCTCTGAAGACAAGTGGTGAACCTTGCAAGTCACCTGGCCTTAAAGCTGCTCTTCAACGTGCAACCCTCATGCAGGCTAGAGGGTTACATGGAAGGTGAGCCTCTGGGAAAACAGTCCTGCGTCCTCTGCCTTCCCAAGAGACAGAGAGCAACAGAGACAGACAGACAGACAGACAGAGGGAGAGAGGGAGAGAGGGTGAGAGGGAGAGAGAGAAAGCGAAAGAGGAGGAGAAAGGCAGCGGTGAGCGGCGGCGAGAGCAGCAGGCTGGGCGCAGAGGCTGTGCTGGGTGGGTTGGATCAGGTCCCCCAAGCAGCGGCAGCAGGTGCGTGTGAGGCCAGAGCGGCAGAGGCAGAGGCTGCAGAGGCTGGCAAGGGTGCAGCGGCGAGCGGAGGCTCCCCGCAGAGGCAGCGAGCAGCAGTTGGGGCTTTGGGAAGCAGTGTGAGGCGTCTACGGCCATACCACCCTGAACGCGCCCGATCTCGTCTGATCTCGGAAGCTAAGCAGGGTCGGGCCTGGTTAGTACTTGGATGGGAGACCGCCTGGGAATACCGGGTGCTGTAGGCTTTTGCCTCCGCTCCCCAGCCCACTAGGCTGCTTGCTGCCTCACAGCCACTGCCCAATACTTTTAGGCTCACTCACTGCCTCGCACCTCCACCTCAACCCAACATCACACCAGCCACAGGGGAAAAGACAGCTAGCTGTCTGGATGCACAACTCACACCACACAGCCTGGCAGGCACGCAATGCTTTCCACCTAGGAAAAGCAGGAAAACCCAGGCCTGGGCCGGCCTGACGCCCAGCCTCACCGCTGACAGCTTGGCCTGAGACCACACCACATTCCTACACAGGACAGGACACTTCTTCTGGGCAGCACAAAGGCACCTGGCCTCCTCTTGCTCCTGCAATCCTGACCACATCCTCCCAACCACTCCTGAAAAGCAGCTCATGAACACAAGGCTAGGCTTGTGGCTCCAGGACTGAAAGGCCTGCCCGGCCAGCCGGAACTCACACCACCCTGGGTTAAGCCCTGCTACCCCAGATGGCTTGGTTGCGGGCTTGTAGGCTTCCTCCTGCCATGGGTTGAGTTTGCGTGGGCCGGGTAGATGGGCTCATGGGGAAAGTGGATGGAAGTGTACATGGATGCATGGATGCATGGGTAGACAGCTGGATGCATGGCTGACTGGATGGATGGCTGGATGGATGGCTGGATGGATGCCTAGGTGCATAGTGGGTGTATGGATGGATGCGGGCACGCATGCATGCATGCATGGATGGTGGATGCATGC
>NC_143513.1:12074864-12082364 GCF_031878675.1 Megascapheus bottae | reverse complement strand
CTCACACCACACAGCCTGGCAGGCACGCAATGCTTTCCACCTAGGAAAAGCAGGAAAACCCAGGCCTGGGCCGGCCTGACGCCCAGCCTCACCGCTGACAGCTTGGCCTGAGACCACACCACATTCCTACACAGGACAGGACACTTCTTCTGGGCAGCACAAAGGCACCTGGCCTCCTCTTGCTCCTGCAATCCTGACCACATCCTCCCAACCACTCCTGAAAAGCAGCTCATGAACACAAGGCTAGGCTTGTGGCTCCAGGACTGAAAGGCCTGCCCGGCCAGCCGGAACTCACACCACCCTGGGTTAAGCCCTGCTACCCCAGATGGCTTGGTTGCGGGCTTGTAGGCTTCCTCCTGCCATGGGTTGAGTTTGCGTGGGCCGGGTAGATGGGCTCATGGGGAAAGTGGATGGAAGTGTACATGGATGCATGGATGCATGGGTAGACAGCTGGATGCATGGCTGACTGGATGGATGGCTGGATGGATGGCTGGATGGATGCCTAGGTGCATAGTGGGTGTATGGATGGATGCGGGCACGCATGCATGCATGCATGGATGGTGGATGCATGCGTGCATGGTTGGGTCGGTGGATGCATGCCTGGATCCACCCATGGATGCCGGGGTGGCTGGCCGTACAGCCTGATTCATGGATGGATGTTGATTGGATGGATGGTGGATGGATGGACGGAGCCACGCGTGGAAGGATGCATGGATGGATGGACTGAAAGATACATAGATAGATAGATAGATAGATAGATAGATAGATAGATAGATAGATTGATAGATACATAGATCGACCGATGGATGGATGGATGGATGGATGGATGGATGGATGGATGGATGGATGGATTGCTGGATGACTGGCTGGCTGGCTGGCTGGCTGGCTGACTGGCTGGCTGGCTGGCTGGCTGGCTGGATGGATGGATGGAGGGATGCTGAGACACTCTGCAGTGTGTACTGACAGTTTCAGCTGGCCTAGCACTGACTGGGAGGCTCTGAGTTCTCTTCCCCACAGTGGGCAAACAAGCAAACACTGGCTGCTTCTTTCCTCTTCTTCCTGCTAGAGACACATGTTGTCCTTTCGCGGGGTGCACTGCATAGACTTGGAAAGTAGCGGCAGTGTAGATGAGGAGGAACGAGGCCCGGGAAACGGGCGCCGGCAACGTTGCCAAGACAAATGCTCCCGGAATTCTGGAGTTCCTGGATTCCAAGCACAGAGCACCCTTTTCTTGCTTGGGTGGAGGGCTTCCACTCCAACCCGAGGCATGGGTGTGTGTTCCAGTGAGGCTTGGCCTTAGGTTGTTAGCCTTCTTGGGAGCCTGAGCACTAAGGATGAGGGGTTCCAGTGGGCTGAGACGTGAGGCCACGGTTCTGCTTCCACTTAGGCTTCCCATTCCTGGTAGGCTAAGCATAGCAACCTAAAGAGGCTGCATCAGAGGTGCCACTGAAGGCTCTCATGAGATGGGAGGCTTAGGGTGACACTGGGCTGGGGCTTTGGCTCCGGGTCAGGGTCAGAATGGGGCTCAAGTTTAGCGTCAGGAAGAGGTAGGGGACAGGTTGAAGGTGTGATTTCAGGCAGACATTGTGGCTTAGGGTGAGTCTTGGGAGAGGTTTGGGCTTAGGTGTGGGCTTGAAATCGGGTAGAGGCTTTAGGTGAGGCTTACTGGTGGGGCGAGGAGTGACACTCTCCTTAGGATCCATTTCTGGCTTCGGCTTCCATTTAGGATGAGGTTTAGGTCGAAGGTCCTTCTGAAACAGCACCAGCCAAGTGAATTCCACATTGCTCTGCAAACCCCACTCTTCTCCTCGCATCGTGGCCGGTGGCCAAGCAAGGTCGGGGAGGTAGAGGAGTGAGATCCAAATCTTGAAGAAGCAGCCAAACTCTCCCACATCCATGCAAAGATCACATCGGGCCCTTGGTAGTCGTGGCCTCTGAAGACAAGTGGTGAACCTTGCAAGTCACCTGGCCTTAAAGCTGCTCTTCAACGTGCAACCCTCATGCAGGCTAGAGGGTTACATGGAAGGTGAGCCTCTGGGAAAACAGTCCTGCGTCCTCTGCCTTCCCAAGAGACAGAGAGCAACAGAGACAGACAGACAGACAGACAGACAGACAGACAGAGGGAGAGAGGGTGAGAGGGAGAGAGAGAAAGCGAAAGAGGAGGAGAAAGGCAGCGGTGAGCGGCGGCGAGAGCAGCAGGCTGGGCGCAGAGGCTGTGCTGGGTGGGTTGGATCAGGTCCCCCAAGCAGCGGCAGCAGGTGCGTGTGAGGCCAGAGCGGCAGAGGCAGAGGCTGCAGAGGCTGGCAAGGGTGCAGCGGCGAGCGGAGGCTCCCCGCAGAGGCAGCGAGCAGCAGTTGGGGCTTTGGGAAGCAGTGTGAGGCGTCTACGGCCATACCACCCTGAACGCGCCTGATCTCGTCTGATCTCGGAAGCTAAGCAGGGTCGGGCCTGGTTAGTACTTGGATGGGAGACCGCCTGGGAATACCGGGTGCTGTAGGCTTTTGCCTCCGCTCCCCAGCCCACTAGGCTGCTTGCTGCCTCACAGCCACTGCCCAATACTTTTAGGCTCACTCACTGCCTCGCACCTCCACCTCAACCCAACATCACACCAGCCACAGGGGAAAAGACAGCTAGCTGTCTGGATGCACAACTCACACCACACAGCCTGGCAGGCACGCAATGCTTTCCACCTAGGAAAAGCAGGAAAACCCAGGCCTGGGCCGGCCTGACGCCCAGCCTCACCGCTGACAGCTTGGCCTGAGACCACACCACATTCCTACACAGGACAGGACACTTCTTCTGGGCAGCACAAAGGCACCTGGCCTCCTCTTGCTCCTGCAATCCTGACCACATCCTCCCAACCACTCCTGAAAAGCAGCTCATGAACACAAGGCTAGGCTTGTGGCTCCAGGACTGAAAGGCCTGCCCGGCCAGCCGGAACTCACACCACCCTGGGTTAAGCCCTGCTACCCCAGATGGCTTGGTTGCGGGCTTGGAGGCTTCCTCCTGCCATGGGTTGAGTTTGCGTGGGCCGGGTAGATGGGCTCATGGGGAAAGTGGATGGAAGTGTACATGGATGCATGGATGCATGGGTAGACAGCTGGATGCATGGCTGACTGGATGGATGGCTGGATGAATGGCTGGATGGATGCCTAGGTGCATAGTGGGTGTATGGATGGATGCGGGCACGCATGCATGCATGCATGGATGGTGGATGCATGCGTGCATGGTTGGGTCGGTGGATGCATGCCTGGATCCACCCATGGATGCCGGGGTGGCTGGCCGTACAGCCTGATTCATGGATGGATGTTGATTGGATGGATGGTGGATGGATGGACGGAGCCACGCGTGGAAGGATGCATGGATGGATGGACTGAAAGATACATAGATAGATAGATAGATAGATAGATAGATAGATAGATAGATAGATTGATAGATACATAGATCGACCGATGGATGGATGGATGGATGGATGGATGGATGGATGGATGGATGGATGGATTGCTGGATGACTGGCTGGCTGGCTGGCTGGCTGGCTGACTGGCTGGCTGGCTGGCTGGCTGGCTGGATGGATGGATGGAGGGATGCTGAGACACTCTGCAGTGTGTACTGACAGTTTCAGCTGGCCTAGCACTGACTGGGAGGCTCTGAGTTCTCTTCCCCACAGTGGGCAAACAAGCAAACACTGGCTGCTTCTTTCCTCTTCTTCCTGCTAGAGACACATGTTGTCCTTTCGCGGGGTGCACTGCATAGACTTGGAAAGTAGCGGCAGGGTAGATGAGGAGGAACGAGGCCCGGGAAACGGGCGCCGGCAACGTTGCCAAGACAAATGCTCCCGGAATTCTGGAGTTCCTGGATTCCAAGCACAGAGCACCCTTTTCTTGCTTGGGTGGAGGGCTTCCACTCCAACCCGAGGCATGGGTGTGTGTTCCAGTGAGGCTTGGCCTTAGGTTGTTAGCCTTCTTGGGAGCCTGAGCACTAAGGATGAGGGGTTCCAGTGGGCTGAGACGTGAGGCCACGGTTCTGCTTCCACTTAGGCTTCCCATTCCTGGTAGGCTAAGCATAGCAACCTAAAGAGGCTGCATCAGAGGTGCCACTGAAGGCTCTCATGAGATGGGAGGCTTAGGGTGACACTGGGCTGGGGCTTTGGCTCCGGGTCAGGGTCAGAATGGGGCTCAAGTTTAGCGTCAGGAAGAGGTAGGGGACAGGTTGAAGGTGTGATTTCAGGCAGACATTGTGGCTTAGGGTGAGTCTTGGGAGAGGTTTGGGCTTAGGTGTGGGCTTGAAATCGGGTAGAGGCTTTAGGTGAGGCTTACTGGTGGGGCGAGGAGTGACACTCTCCTTAGGATCCATTTCTGGCTTCGGCTTCCATTTAGGATGAGGTTTAGGTCGAAGGTCCTTCTGAAACAGCACCAGCCAAGTGAATTCCACATTGCTCTGCAAACCCCACTCTTCTCCTCGCATCGTGGCCGGTGGCCAAGCAAGGTCGGGGAGGTAGAGGAGTGAGATCCAAATCTTGAAGAAGCAGCCAAACTCTCCCACATCCATGCAAAGATCACATCGGGCCCTTGGTAGTCGTGGCCTCTGAAGACAAGTGGTGAACCTTGCAAGTCACCTGGCCTTAAAGCTGCTCTTCAACGTGCAACCCTCATGCAGGCTAGAGGGTTACATGGAAGGTGAGCCTCTGGGAAAACAGTCCTGCGTCCTCTGCCTTCCCAAGAGACAGAGAGCAACAGAGACAGACAGACAGAGGGAGAGAGGGTGAGAGGGAGAGAGAGAAAGCGAAAGAGGAGGAGAAAGGCAGCGGTGAGCGGCGGCGAGAGCAGCAGGCTGGGCGCAGAGGCTGTGCTGGGTGGGTTGGATCAGGTCCCCCAAGCAGCGGCAGCAGGTGCGTGTGAGGCCAGAGCGGCAGAGGCAGAGGCTGCAGAGGCTGGCAAGGGTGCAGCGGCGAGCGGAGGCTCCCCGCAGAGGCAGCGAGCAGCAGTTGGGGCTTTGGGAAGCAGTGTGAGGCGTCTACGGCCATACCACCCTGAACGCGCCCGATCTCGTCTGATCTCGGAAGCTAAGCAGGGTCGGGCCTGGTTAGTACTTGGATGGGAGACCGCCTGGGAATACCGGGTGCTGTAGGCTTTTGCCTCCGCTCCCCAGCCCACTAGGCTGCTTGCTGCCTCACAGCCACTGCCCAATACTTTTAGGCTCACTCACTGCCTCGCACCTCCACCTCAACCCAACATCACACCAGCCACAGGGGAAAAGACAGCTAGCTGTCTGGATGCACAACTCACACCACACAGCCTGGCAGGCACGCAATGCTTTCCACCTAGGAAAAGCAGGAAAACCCAGGCCTGGGCCGGCCTGACGCCCAGCCTCACCGCTGACAGCTTGGCCTGAGACCACACCACATTCCTACACAGGACAGGACACTTCTTCTGGGCAGCACAAAGGCACCTGGCCTCCTCTTGCTCCTGCAATCCTGACCACATCCTCCCAACCACTCCTGAAAAGCAGCTCATGAACACAAGGCTAGGCTTGTGGCTCCAGGACTGAAAGGCCTGCCCGGCCAGCCGGAACTCACACCACCCTGGGTTAAGCCCTGCTACCCCAGATGGCTTGGTTGCGGGCTTGGAGGCTTCCTCCTGCCATGGGTTGAGTTTGCGTGGGCCGGATAGATGGGCTCATGGGGAAAGTGGATGGAAGTGTACATGGATGCATGGATGCATGGGTAGACAGCTGGATGCATGGCTGACTGGATGGATGGCTGGATGGATGGCTGGATGGATGCCTAGGTGCATAGTGGGTGTATGGATGGATGCGGGCACGCATGCATGCATGCATGGATGGTGGATGCATGCGTGCATGGTTGGGTCGGTGGATGCATGCCTGGATCCACCCATGGATGCCGGGGTGGCTGGCCGTACAGCCTGATTCATGGATGGATGTTGATTGGATGGATGGTGGATGGATGGACGGAGCCACGCGTGGAAGGATGCATGGATGGATGGACTGAAAGATACATAGATAGATAGATAGATAGATAGATAGATAGATAGATAGATAGATAGATAGATTGATAGATAGATTGATAGATACATAGATCGACCGATGGATGGATGGATGGATGGATGGATGGATGGATGGATGGATGGATGGATTGCTGGATGGCTGGCTGGCTGGCTGGCTGGCTGGCTGGCTGGATGGATGGATGGATGGATGGATGGATGGAGGGATGCTGAGACACTCTGCAGTGTGTACTGACAGTTTCAGCTGGCCTAGCACTGACTGGGAGGCTCTGAGTTCTCTTCCCCACAGTGGGCAAACAAGCAAACACTGGCTGCTTCTTTCGTCTTCTTCCTGCTAGAGACACACGTTGTCCTTTCGCGGGGTGCACTGCATAGACTTGGAAAGTAGCGGCAGGGTAGATGAGGAGGAACGAGGCCCGGGAAACGGGCGCCGGCAACGTTGCCGAGACAAATGCTCCCGGAATTCTGGAGTTCCTGGATTCCAAGCACAGAGCACCCTTTTCTTGCTTGGGTGGAGGGCTTCCACTCCAACCCGAGGCATGGGTGTGTGTTCCAGTGAGGCTTGGCCTTAGGTTGTTAGCCTTCTTGGGAGCCTGAGCACTAAGGATGAGGGGTTCCAGTGGGCTGAGACGTGAGGCCACGGTTCTGCTTCCACTTAGGCTTCCCATTCCTGGTAGGCTAAGCATAGCAACCTAAAGAGGCTGCATCAGAGGTGCCACTGAAGGCTCTCATGAGATGGGAGGCTTAGGGTGACACTGGGCTGGGGCTTTGGCTCCGGGTCAGGGTCAGAATGGGGCTCAAGTTTAGCGTCAGGAAGAGGTAGGGGACAGGTTGAAGGTGTGATTTCAGGCAGACATTGTGGCTTAGGGTGAGTCTTGGGAGAGGTTTGGGCTTAGGTGTGGGCTTGAAATCGGGTAGAGGCTTTAGGTGAGGCTTACTGGTGGGGCGAGGAGTGACACTCTCCTTAGGATCCATTTCTGGCTTCGGCTTCCATTTAGGATGAGGTTTAGGTCGAAGGTCCTTCTGAAACAGCACCAGCCAAGTGAATTCCACATTGCTCTGCAAACCCCACTCTTCTCCTCGCATCGTGGCCGGTGGCCAAGCAAGGTCGGGGAGGTAGAGGAGTGAGATCCAAATCTTGAAGAAGCAGCCAAACTCTCCCACATCCATGCAAAGATCACATCGGGCCCTTGGTAGTCGTGGCCTCTGAAGACAAGTGGTGAACCTTGCAAGTCACCTGGCCTTAAAGCTGCTCTTCAACGTGCAACCCTCATGCAGGCTAGAGGGTTACATGGAAGGTGAGCCTCTGGGAAAACAGTCCTGCGTCCTCTGCCTTCCCAAGAGACAGAGAGCAACAGAGACAGACAGACAGACAGACAGACAGAGGGAGAGAGGGTGAGAGGGAGAGAGAGAAAGCGAAAGAGGAGGAGAAAGGCAGCGGTGAGCGGCGGCGAGAGCAGCAGGCTGGGCGCAGAGGCTG
>NC_143513.1:12044864-12059864 GCF_031878675.1 Megascapheus bottae | reverse complement strand
CTTCCACTTAGGCTTCCCATTCCTGGTAGGCTAAGCATAGCAACCTAAAGAGGCTGCATCAGAGGTGCCACTGAAGGCTCTCATGAGATGGGAGGCTTAGGGTGACACTGGGCTGGGGCTTTGGCTCCGGGTCAGGGTCAGAATGGGGCTCAAGTTTAGCGTCAGGAAGAGGTAGGGGACAGGTTGAAGGTGTGATTTCAGGCAGACATTGTGGCTTAGGGTGAGTCTTGGGAGAGGTTTGGGCTTAGGTGTGGGCTTGAAATCGGGTAGAGGCTTTAGGTGAGGCTTACTGGTGGGGCGAGGAGTGACACTCTCCTTAGGATCCATTTCTGGCTTCGGCTTCCATTTAGGATGAGGTTTAGGTCGAAGGTCCTTCTGAAACAGCACCAGCCAAGTGAATTCCACATTGCTCTGCAAACCCCACTCTTCTCCTCGCATCGTGGCCGGTGGCCAAGCAAGGTCGGGGAGGTAGAGGAGTGAGATCCAAATCTTGAAGAAGCAGCCAAACTCTCCCACATCCATGCAAAGATCACATCGGGCCCTTGGTAGTCGTGGCCTCTGAAGACAAGTGGTGAACCTTGCAAGTCACCTGGCCTTAAAGCTGCTCTTCAACGTGCAACCCTCATGCAGGCTAGAGGGTTACATGGAAGGTGAGCCTCTGGGAAAACAGTCCTGCGTCCTCTGCCTTCCCAAGAGACAGAGAGCAACAGAGACAGACAGACAGACAGACAGAGGGAGAGAGGGTGAGAGGGAGAGAGAGAAAGCGAAAGAGGAGGAGAAAGGCAGCGGTGAGCGGCGGCGAGAGCAGCAGGCTGGGCGCAGAGGCTGTGCTGGGTGGGTTGGATCAGGTCCCCCAAGCAGCGGCAGCAGGTGCGTGTGAGGCCAGAGCGGCAGAGGCAGAGGCTGCAGAGGCTGGCAAGGGTGCAGCGGCGAGCGGAGGCTCCCCGCAGAGGCAGCGAGCAGCAGTTGGGGCTTTGGGAAGCAGTGTGAGGCGTCTACGGCCATACCACCCTGAACGCGCCCGATCTCGTCTGATCTCGGAAGCTAAGCAGGGTCGGGCCTGGTTAGTACTTGGATGGGAGACCGCCTGGGAATACCGGGTGCTGTAGGCTTTTGCCTCCGCTCCCCAGCCCACTAGGCTGCTTGCTGCCTCACAGCCACTGCCCAATACTTTTAGGCTCACTCACTGCCTCGCACCTCCACCTCAACCCAACATCACACCAGCCACAGGGGAAAAGACAGCTAGCTGTCTGGATGCATAACTCACACCACACAGCCTGGCAGGCACGCAATGCTTTCCACCTAGGAAAAGCAGGAAAACCCAGGCCTGGGCCGGCCTGACGCCCAGCCTCACCGCTGACAGCTTGGCCTGAGACCACACCACATTCCTACACAGGACAGGACACTTCTTCTGGGCAGCACAAAGGCACCTGGCCTCCTCTTGCTCCTGCAATCCTGACCACATCCTCCCAACCACTCCTGAAAAGCAGCTCATGAACACAAGGCTAGGCTTGTGGCTCCAGGACTGAAAGGCCTGCCCGGCCAGCCGGAACTCACACCACCCTGGGTTAAGCCCTGCTACCCCAGATGGCTTGGTTGCGGGCTTGGAGGCTTCCTCCTGCCATGGGTTGAGTTTGCGTGGGCCGGGTAGATGGGCTCATGGGGAAAGTGGATGGAAGTGTACATGGATGCATGGATGCATGGGTAGACAGCTGGATGCATGGCTGACTGGATGGATGGCTGGATGGATGGCTGGATGGATGCCTAGGTGCATAGTGGGTGTATGGATGGATGCGGGCACGCATGCATGCATGGATGGTGGATGCATGCGTGCATGGTTGGGTCGGTGGATGCATGCCTGGATCCACCCATGGATGCCGGGGTGGCTGGCCGTACAGCCTGATTCATGGATGGATGTTGATTGGATGGATGGTGGATGGATGGACGGAGCCACGCGTGGAAGGATGCATGGATGGATGGACTGAAAGATACATAGATAGATAGATAGATAGATAGATAGATAGATAGATAGATAGATTGATAGATACATAGATCGACCGATGGATGGATGGATGGATGGATGGATGGATGGATGGATGGATGGATGGATGGATGGATTGCTGGATGACTGGCTGGCTGGCTGGCTGGCTGGCTGGCTGACTGGCTGGCTGGCTGGATGGATGGATGGATGGATGGAGGGATGCTGAGACACTCTGCAGTGTGTACTGACAGTTTCAGCTGGCCTAGCACTGACTGGGAGGCTCTGAGTTCTCTTCCCCACAGTGGGCAAACAAGCAAACACTGGCTGCTTCTTTCCTCTTCTTCCTGCTAGAGACACACGTTGTCCTTTCGCGGGGTGCACTGCATAGACTTGGAAAGTAGCGGCAGGGTAGATGAGGAGGAACGAGGCCCGGGAAACGGGCGCCGGCAACGTTGCCGAGACAAATGCTCCCGGAATTCTGGAGTTCCTGGATTCCAAGCACAGAGCACCCTTTTCTTGCTTGGGTGGAGGGCTTCCACTCCAACCCGAGGCATGGGTGTGTGTTCCAGTGAGGCTTGGCCTTAGGTTGTTAGCCTTCTTGGGAGCCTGAGCACTAAGGATGAGGGGTTCCAGTGGGCTGAGACGTGAGGCCACGGTTCTGCTTCCACTTAGGCTTCCCATTCCTGGTAGGCTAAGCATAGCAACCTAAAGAGGCTGCATCAGAGGTGCCACTGAAGGCTCTCATGAGATGGGAGGCTTAGGGTGACACTGGGCTGGGGCTTTGGCTCCGGGTCAGGGTCAGAATGGGGCTCAAGTTTAGCGTCAGGAAGAGGTAGGGGACAGGTTGAAGGTGTGATTTCAGGCAGACATTGTGGCTTAGGGTGAGTCTTGGGAGAGGTTTGGGCTTAGGTGTGGGCTTGAAATCGGGTAGAGGCTTTAGGTGAGGCTTACTGGTGGGGCGAGGAGTGACACTCTCCTTAGGATCCATTTCTGGCTTCGGCTTCCATTTAGGATGAGGTTTAGGTCGAAGGTCCTTCTGAAACAGCACCAGCCAAGTGAATTCCACATTGCTCTGCAAACCCCACTCTTCTCCTCGCATCGTGGCCGGTGGCCAAGCAAGGTCGGGGAGGTAGAGGAGTGAGATCCAAATCTTGAAGAAGCAGCCAAACTCTCCCACATCCATGCAAAGATCACATCGGGCCCTTGGTAGTCGTGGCCTCTGAAGACAAGTGGTGAACCTTGCAAGTCACCTGGCCTTAAAGCTGCTCTTCAACGTGCAACCCTCATGCAGGCTAGAGGGTTACATGGAAGGTGAGCCTCTGGGAAAACAGTCCTGCGTCCTCTGCCTTCCCAAGAGACAGAGAGCAACAGAGACAGACAGACAGACAGACAGACAGAGGGAGAGAGGGTGAGAGGGAGAGAGAGAAAGCGAAAGAGGAGGAGAAAGGCAGCGGTGAGCGGCGGCGAGAGCAGCAGGCTGGGCGCAGAGGCTGTGCTGGGTGGGTTGGATCAGGTCCCCCAAGCAGCGGCAGCAGGTGCGTGTGAGGCCAGAGCGGCAGAGGCAGAGGCTGCAGAGGCTGGCAAGGGTGCAGCGGCGAGCGGAGGCTCCCCGCAGAGGCAGCGAGCAGCAGTTGGGGCTTTGGGAAGCAGTGTGAGGCGTCTACGGCCATACCACCCTGAACGCGCCCGATCTCGTCTGATCTCGGAAGCTAAGCAGGGTCGGGCCTGGTTAGTACTTGGATGGGAGACCGCCTGGGAATACCGGGTGCTGTAGGCTTTTGCCTCCGCTCCCCAGCCCACTAGGCTGCTTGCTGCCTCACAGCCACTGCCCAATACTTTTAGGCTCACTCACTGCCTCGCACCTCCACCTCAACCCAACATCACACCAGCCACAGGGGAAAAGACAGCTAGCTGTCTGGATGCATAACTCACACCACACAGCCTGGCAGGCACGCAATGCTTTCCACCTAGGAAAAGCAGGAAAACCCAGGCCTGGGCCGGCCTGACGCCCAGCCTCACCGCTGACAGCTTGGCCTGAGACCACACCACATTCCTACACAGGACAGGACACTTCTTCTGGGCAGCACAAAGGCACCTGGCCTCCTCTTGCTCCTGCAATCCTGACCACATCCTCCCAACCACTCCTGAAAAGCAGCTCATGAACACAAGGCTAGGCTTGTGGCTCCAGGACTGAAAGGCCTGCCCGGCCAGCCGGAACTCACACCACCCTGGGTTAAGCCCTGCTACCCCAGATGGCTTGGTTGCGGGCTTGGAGGCTTCCTCCTGCCATGGGTTGAGTTTGCGTGGGCCGGGTAGATGGGCTCATGGGGAAAGTGGATGGAAGTGTACATGGATGCATGGATGCATGGGTAGACAGCTGGATGCATGGCTGACTGGATGGATGGCTGGATGGATGGCTGGATGGATGCCTAGGTGCATAGTGGGTGTATGGATGGATGCGGGCACGCATGCATGCATGCATGGATGGTGGATGCATGCGTGCATGGTTGGGTCGGTGGATGCATGCCTGGATCCACCCATGGATGCCGGGGTGGCTGGCCGTACAGCCTGATTCATGGATGGATGTTGATTGGATGGATGGTGGATGGATGGACGGAGCCACGCGTGGAAGGATGCATGGATGGATGGACTGAAAGATACATAGATAGATAGATAGATAGATAGATAGATAGATAGATAGATAGATTGATAGATACATAGATCGACCGATGGATGGATGGATGGATGGATGGATGGATGGATGGATGGATTGCTGGATGACTGGCTGGCTGGCTGGCTGGCTGGCTGGCTGACTGGCTGGCTGGCTGGATGGATGGATGGATGGATGGAGGGATGCTGAGACACTCTGCAGTGTGTACTGACAGTTTCAGCTGGCCTAGCACTGACTGGGAGGCTCTGAGTTCTCTTCCCCACAGTGGGCAAACAAGCAAACACTGGCTGCTTCTTTCCTCTTCTTCCTGCTAGAGACACACGTTGTCCTTTCGCGGGGTGCACTGCATAGACTTGGAAAGTAGCGGCAGGGTAGATGAGGAGGAACGAGGCCCGGGAAACGGGCGCCGGCAACGTTGCCGAGACAAATGCTCCCGGAATTCTGGAGTTCCTGGATTCCAAGCACAGAGCACCCTTTTCTTGCTTGGGTGGAGGGCTTCCACTCCAACCCGAGGCATGGGTGTGTGTTCCAGTGAGGCTTGGCCTTAGGTTGTTAGCCTTCTTGGGAGCCTGAGCACTAAGGATGAGGGGTTCCAGTGGGCTGAGACGTGAGGCCACGGTTCTGCTTCCACTTAGGCTTCCCATTCCTGGTAGGCTAAGCATAGCAACCTAAAGAGGCTGCATCAGAGGTGCCACTGAAGGCTCTCATGAGATGGGAGGCTTAGGGTGACACTGGGCTGGGGCTTTGGCTCCGGGTCAGGGTCAGAATGGGGCTCAAGTTTAGCGTCAGGAAGAGGTAGGGGACAGGTTGAAGGTGTGATTTCAGGCAGACATTGTGGCTTAGGGTGAGTCTTGGGAGAGGTTTGGGCTTAGGTGTGGGCTTGAAATCGGGTAGAGGCTTTAGGTGAGGCTTACTGGTGGGGCGAGGAGTGACACTCTCCTTAGGATCCATTTCTGGCTTCGGCTTCCATTTAGGATGAGGTTTAGGTCGAAGGTCCTTCTGAAACAGCACCAGCCAAGTGAATTCCACATTGCTCTGCAAACCCCACTCTTCTCCTCGCATCGTGGCCGGTGGCCAAGCAAGGTCGGGGAGGTAGAGGAGTGAGATCCAAATCTTGAAGAAGCAGCCAAACTCTCCCACATCCATGCAAAGATCACATCGGGCCCTTGGTAGTCGTGGCCTCTGAAGACAAGTGGTGAACCTTGCAAGTCACCTGGCCTTAAAGCTGCTCTTCAACGTGCAACCCTCATGCAGGCTAGAGGGTTACATGGAAGGTGAGCCTCTGGGAAAACAGTCCTGCGTCCTCTGCCTTCCCAAGAGACAGAGAGCAACAGAGACAGACAGACAGACAGACAGACAGAGGGAGAGAGGGTGAGAGGGAGAGAGAGAAAGCGAAAGAGGAGGAGAAAGGCAGCGGTGAGCGGCGGCGAGAGCAGCAGGCTGGGCGCAGAGGCTGTGCTGGGTGGGTTGGATCAGGTCCCCCAAGCAGCGGCAGCAGGTGCGTGTGAGGCCAGAGCGGCAGAGGCAGAGGCTGCAGAGGCTGGCAAGGGTGCAGCGGCGAGCGGAGGCTCCCCGCAGAGGCAGCGAGCAGCAGTTGGGGCTTTGGGAAGCAGTGTGAGGCGTCTACGGCCATACCACCCTGAACGCGCCCGATCTCGTCTGATCTCGGAAGCTAAGCAGGGTCGGGCCTGGTTAGTACTTGGATGGGAGACCGCCTGGGAATACCGGGTGCTGTAGGCTTTTGCCTCCGCTCCCCAGCCCACTAGGCTGCTTGCTGCCTCACAGCCACTGCCCAATACTTTTAGGCTCACTCACTGCCTCGCACCTCCACCTCAACCCAACATCACACCAGCCACAGGGGAAAAGACAGCTAGCTGTCTGGATGCATAACTCACACCACACAGCCTGGCAGGCACGCAATGCTTTCCACCTAGGAAAAGCAGGAAAACCCAGGCCTGGGCCGGCCTGACGCCCAGCCTCACCGCTGACAGCTTGGCCTGAGACCACACCACATTCCTACACAGGACAGGACACTTCTTCTGGGCAGCACAAAGGCACCTGGCCTCCTCTTGCTCCTGCAATCCTGACCACATCCTCCCAACCACTCCTGAAAAGCAGCTCATGAACACAAGGCTAGGCTTGTGGCTCCAGGACTGAAAGGCCTGCCCGGCCAGCCGGAACTCACACCACCCTGGGTTAAGCCCTGCTACCCCAGATGGCTTGGTTGCGGGCTTGGAGGCTTCCTCCTGCCATGGGTTGAGTTTGCGTGGGCCGGGTAGATGGGCTCATGGGGAAAGTGGATGGAAGTGTACATGGATGCATGGATGCATGGGTAGACAGCTGGATGCATGGCTGACTGGATGGATGGCTGGATGGATGGCTGGATGGATGCCTAGGTGCATAGTGGGTGTATGGATGGATGCGGGCACGCATGCATGCATGGATGGTGGATGCATGCGTGCATGGTTGGGTCGGTGGATGCATGCCTGGATCCACCCATGGATGCCGGGGTGGCTGGCCGTACAGCCTGATTCATGGATGGATGTTGATTGGATGGATGGTGGATGGATGGACGGAGCCACGCGTGGAAGGATGCATGGATGGATGGACTGAAAGATACATAGATAGATAGATAGATAGATAGATAGATAGATAGATAGATAGATTGATAGATACATAGATCGACCGATGGATGGATGGATGGATGGATGGATGGATGGATTGCTGGATGACTGGCTGGCTGGCTGGCTGGCTGGCTGGCTGACTGGCTGGCTGGCTGGATGGATGGATGGATGGATGGAGGGATGCTGAGACACTCTGCAGTGTGTACTGACAGTTTCAGCTGGCCTAGCACTGACTGGGAGGCTCTGAGTTCTCTTCCCCACAGTGGGCAAACAAGCAAACACTGGCTGCTTCTTTCCTCTTCTTCCTGCTAGAGACACACGTTGTCCTTTCGCGGGGTGCACTGCATAGACTTGGAAAGTAGCGGCAGGGTAGATGAGGAGGAACGAGGCCCGGGAAACGGGCGCCGGCAACGTTGCCGAGACAAATGCTCCCGGAATTCTGGAGTTCCTGGATTCCAAGCACAGAGCACCCTTTTCTTGCTTGGGTGGAGGGCTTCCACTGCAACCCGAGGCATGGGTGTGTGTTCCAGTGAGGCTTGGCCTTAGGTTGTTAGCCTTCTTGGGAGCCTGAGCACTAAGGATGAGGGGTTCCAGTGGGCTGAGACGTGAGGCCACGGTTCTGCTTCCACTTAGGCTTCCCATTCCTGGTAGGCTAAGCATAGCAACCTAAAGAGGCTGCATCAGAGGTGCCACTGAAGGCTCTCATGAGATGGGAGGCTTAGGGTGACACTGGGCTGGGGCTTTGGCTCCGGGTCAGGGTCAGAATGGGGCTCAAGTTTAGCGTCAGGAAGAGGTAGGGGACAGGTTGAAGGTGTGATTTCAGGCAGACATTGTGGCTTAGGGTGAGTCTTGGGAGAGGTTTGGGCTTAGGTGTGGGCTTGAAATCGGGTAGAGGCTTTAGGTGAGGCTTACTGGTGGGGCGAGGAGTGACACTCTCCTTAGGATCCATTTCTGGCTTCGGCTTCCATTTAGGATGAGGTTTAGGTCGAAGGTCCTTCTGAAACAGCACCAGCCAAGTGAATTCCACATTGCTCTGCAAACCCCACTCTTCTCCTCGCATCGTGGCCGGTGGCCAAGCAAGGTCGGGGAGGTAGAGGAGTGAGATCCAAATCTTGAAGAAGCAGCCAAACTCTCCCACATCCATGCAAAGATCACATCGGGCCCTTGGTAGTCGTGGCCTCTGAAGACAAGTGGTGAACCTTGCAAGTCACCTGGCCTTAAAGCTGCTCTTCAACGTGCAACCCTCATGCAGGCTAGAGGGTTACATGGAAGGTGAGCCTCTGGGAAAACAGTCCTGCGTCCTCTGCCTTCCCAAGAGACAGAGAGCAACAGAGACAGACAGACAGACAGACAGACAGAGGGAGAGAGGGTGAGAGGGAGAGAGAGAAAGCGAAAGAGGAGGAGAAAGGCAGCGGTGAGCGGCGGCGAGAGCAGCAGGCTGGGCGCAGAGGCTGTGCTGGGTGGGTTGGATCAGGTCCCCCAAGCAGCGGCAGCAGGTGCGTGTGAGGCCAGAGCGGCAGAGGCAGAGGCTGCAGAGGCTGGCAAGGGTGCAGCGGCGAGCGGAGGCTCCCCGCAGAGGCAGCGAGCAGCAGTTGGGGCTTTGGGAAGCAGTGTGAGGCGTCTACGGCCATACCACCCTGAACGCGCCCGATCTCGTCTGATCTCGGAAGCTAAGCAGGGTCGGGCCTGGTTAGTACTTGGATGGGAGACCGCCTGGGAATACCGGGTGCTGTAGGCTTTTGCCTCCGCTCCCCAGCCCACTAGGCTGCTTGCTGCCTCACAGCCACTGCCCAATACTTTTAGGCTCACTCACTGCCTCGCACCTCCACCTCAACCCAACATCACACCAGCCACAGGGGAAAAGACAGCTAGCTGTCTGGATGCATAACTCACACCACACAGCCTGGCAGGCACGCAATGCTTTCCACCTAGGAAAAGCAGGAAAACCCAGGCCTGGGCCGGCCTGACGCCCAGCCTCACCGCTGACAGCTTGGCCTGAGACCACACCACATTCCTACACAGGACAGGACACTTCTTCTGGGCAGCACAAAGGCACCTGGCCTCCTCTTGCTCCTGCAATCCTGACCACATCCTCCCAACCACTCCTGAAAAGCAGCTCATGAACACAAGGCTAGGCTTGTGGCTCCAGGACTGAAAGGCCTGCCCGGCCAGCCGGAACTCACACCACCCTGGGTTAAGCCCTGCTACCCCAGATGGCTTGGTTGCGGGCTTGGAGGCTTCCTCCTGCCATGGGTTGAGTTTGCGTGGGCCGGGTAGATGGGCTCATGGGGAAAGTGGATGGAAGTGTACATGGATGCATGGATGCATGGGTAGACAGCTGGATGCATGGCTGACTGGATGGATGGCTGGATGGATGGCTGGATGGATGCCTAGGTGCATAGTGGGTGTATGGATGGATGCGGGCACGCATGCATGCATGGATGGTGGATGCATGCGTGCATGGTTGGGTCGGTGGATGCATGCCTGGATCCACCCATGGATGCCGGGGTGGCTGGCCGTACAGCCTGATTCATGGATGGATGTTGATTGGATGGATGGTGGATGGATGGACGGAGCCACGCGTGGAAGGATGCATGGATGGATGGACTGAAAGATACATAGATAGATAGATAGATAGATAGATAGATAGATAGATAGATTGATAGATACATAGATCGACCGATGGATGGATGGATGGATGGATGGATGGATGGATGGATGGATTGCTGGATGACTGGCTGGCTGGCTGGCTGGCTGGCTGGCTGACTGGCTGGCTGGCTGGATGGATGGATGGATGGATGGAGGGATGCTGAGACACTCTGCAGTGTGTACTGACAGTTTCAGCTGGCCTAGCACTGACTGGGAGGCTCTGAGTTCTCTTCCCCACAGTGGGCAAACAAGCAAACACTGGCTGCTTCTTTCCTCTTCTTCCTGCTAGAGACACACGTTGTCCTTTCGCGGGGTGCACTGCATAGACTTGGAAAGTAGCGGCAGGGTAGATGAGGAGGAACGAGGCCCGGGAAACGGGCGCCGGCAACGTTGCCGAGACAAATGCTCCCGGAATTCTGGAGTTCCTGGATTCCAAGCACAGAGCACCCTTTTCTTGCTTGGGTGGAGGGCTTCCACTCCAACCCGAGGCATGGGTGTGTGTTCCAGTGAGGCTTGGCCTTAGGTTGTTAGCCTTCTTGGGAGCCTGAGCACTAAGGATGAGGGGTTCCAGTGGGCTGAGACGTGAGGCCACGGTTCTGCTTCCACTTAGGCTTCCCATTCCTGGTAGGCTAAGCATAGCAACCTAAAGAGGCTGCATCAGAGGTGCCACTGAAGGCTCTCATGAGATGGGAGGCTTAGGGTGACACTGGGCTGGGGCTTTGGCTCCGGGTCAGGGTCAGAATGGGGCTCAAGTTTAGCGTCAGGAAGAGGTAGGGGACAGGTTGAAGGTGTGATTTCAGGCAGACATTGTGGCTTAGGGTGAGTCTTGGGAGAGGTTTGGGCTTAGGTGTGGGCTTGAAATCGGGTAGAGGCTTTAGGTGAGGCTTACTGGTGGGGCGAGGAGTGACACTCTCCTTAGGATCCATTTCTGGCTTCGGCTTCCATTTAGGATGAGGTTTAGGTCGAAGGTCCTTCTGAAACAGCACCAGCCAAGTGAATTCCACATTGCTCTGCAAACCCCACTCTTCTCCTCGCATCGTGGCCGGTGGCCAAGCAAGGTCGGGGAGGTAGAGGAGTGAGATCCAAATCTTGAAGAAGCAGCCAAACTCTCCCACATCCATGCAAAGATCACATCGGGCCCTTGGTAGTCGTGGCCTCTGAAGACAAGTGGTGAACCTTGCAAGTCACCTGGCCTTAAAGCTGCTCTTCAACGTGCAACCCTCATGCAGGCTAGAGGGTTACATGGAAGGTGAGCCTCTGGGAAAACAGTCCTGCGTCCTCTGCCTTCCCAAGAGACAGAGAGCAACAGAGACAGACAGACAGACAGACAGACAGAGGGAGAGAGGGTGAGAGGGAGAGAGAGAAAGCGAAAGAGGAGGAGAAAGGCAGCGGTGAGCGGCGGCGAGAGCAGCAGGCTGGGCGCAGAGGCTGTGCTGGGTGGGTTGGATCAGGTCCCCCAAGCAGCGGCAGCAGGTGCGTGTGAGGCCAGAGCGGCAGAGGCAGAGGCTGCAGAGGCTGGCAAGGGTGCAGCGGCGAGCGGAGGCTCCCCGCAGAGGCAGCGAGCAGCAGTTGGGGCTTTGGGAAGCAGTGTGAGGCGTCTACGGCCATACCACCCTGAACGCGCCCGATCTCGTCTGATCTCGGAAGCTAAGCAGGGTCGGGCCTGGTTAGTACTTGGATGGGAGACCGCCTGGGAATACCGGGTGCTGTAGGCTTTTGCCTCCGCTCCCCAGCCCACTAGGCTGCTTGCTGCCTCACAGCCACTGCCCAATACTTTTAGGCTCACTCACTGCCTCGCACCTCCACCTCAACCCAACATCACACCAGCCACAGGGGAAAAGACAGCTAGCTGTCTGGATGCATAACTCACACCACACAGCCTGGCAGGCACGCAATGCTTTCCACCTAGGAAAAGCAGGAAAACCCAGGCCTGGGCCGGCCTGACGCCCAGCCTCACCGCTGACAGCTTGGCCTGAGACCACACCACATTCCTACACAGGACAGGACACTTCTTCTGGGCAGCACAAAGGCACCTGGCCTCCTCTTGCTCCTGCAATCCTGACCACATCCTCCCAACCACTCCTGAAAAGCAGCTCATGAACACAAGGCTAGGCTTGTGGCTCCAGGACTGAAAGGCCTGCCCGGCCAGCCGGAACTCACACCACCCTGGGTTAAGCCCTGCTACCCCAGATGGCTTGGTTGCGGGCTTGGAGGCTTCCTCCTGCCATGGGTTGAGTTTGCGTGGGCCGGGTAGATGGGCTCATGGGGAAAGTGGATGGAAGTGTACATGGATGCATGGATGCATGGGTAGACAGCTGGATGCATGGCTGACTGGATGGATGGCTGGATGGATGGCTGGATGGATGCCTAGGTGCATAGTGGGTGTATGGATGGATGCGGGCACGCATGCATGCATGGATGGTGGATGCATGCGTGCATGGTTGGGTCGGTGGATGCATGCCTGGATCCACCCATGGATGCCGGGGTGGCTGGCCGTACAGCCTGATTCATGGATGGATGTTGATTGGATGGATGGTGGATGGATGGACGGAGCCACGCGTGGAAGGATGCATGGATGGATGGACTGAAAGATACATAGATAGATAGATAGATAGATAGATAGATAGATAGATAGATAGATAGATTGATAGATACATAGATCGACCGATGGATGGATGGATGGATGGATGGATGGATGGATGGATGGATGGATGGATGGATTGCTGGATGACTGGCTGGCTGGCTGGCTGGCTGGCTGGCTGACTGGCTGGCTGGCTGGCTGGATGGATGGATGGATGGAGGGATGCTGAGACACTCTGCAGTGTGTACTGACAGTTTCAGCTGGCCTAGCACTGACTGGGAGGCTCTGAGTTCTCTTCCCCACAGTGGGCAAACAAGCAAACACTGGCTGCTTCTTTCCTCTTCTTCCTGCTAGAGACACACGTTGTCCTTTCGCGGGGTGCACTGCATAGACTTGGAAAGTAGCGGCAGGGTAGATGAGGAGGAACGAGGCCCGGGAAACGGGCGCCGGCAACGTTGCCGAGACAAATGCTCCCGGAATTCTGGAGTTCCTGGATTCCAAGCACAGAGCACCCTTTTCTTGCTTGGGTGGAGGGCTTCCACTCCAACCCGAGGCATGGGTGTGTGTTCCAGTGAGGCTTGGCCTTAGGTTGTTAGCCTTCTTGGGAGCCTGAGCACTAAGGATGAGGGGTTCCAGTGGGCTGAGACGTGAGGCCACGGTTCTGCTTCCACTTAGGCTTCCCATTCCTGGTAGGCTAAGCATAGCAACCTAAAGAGGCTGCATCAGAGGTGCCACTGAAGGCTCTCATGAGATGGGAGGCTTAGGGTGACACTGGGCTGGGGCTTTGGCTCCGGGTCAGGGTCAGAATGGGGCTCAAGTTTAGCGTCAGGAAGAGGTAGGGGACAGGTTGAAGGTGTGATTTCAGGCAGACATTGTGGCTTAGGGTGAGTCTTGGGAGAGGTTTGGGCTTAGGTGTGGGCTTGAAATCGGGTAGAGGCTTTAGGTGAGGTTTACTGGTGGGGCGAGGAGTGACACTCTCCTTAGGATCCATTTCTGGCTTCGGCTTCCATTTAGGATGAGGTTTAGGTCGAAGGTCCTTCTGAAACAGCACCAGCCAAGTGAATTCCACATTGCTCTGCAAACCCCACTCTTCTCCTCGCATCGTGGCCGGTGGCCAAGCAAGGTCGGGGAGGTAGAGGAGTGAGATCCAAATCTTGAAGAAGCAGCCAAACTCTCCCACATCCATGCAAAGATCACATCGGGCCCTTGGTAGTCGTGGCCTCTGAAGACAAGTGGTGAACCTTGCAAGTCACCTGGCCTTAAAGCTGCTCTTCAACGTGCAACCCTCATGCAGGCTAGAGGGTTACATGGAAGGTGAGCCTCTGGGAAAACAGTCCTGCGTCCTCTGCCTTCCCAAGAGACAGAGAGCAACAGAGACAGACAGACAGACAGACAGACAGAGGGAGAGAGGGTGAGAGGGAGAGAGAGAAAGCGAAAGAGGAGGAGAAAGGCAGCGGTGAGCGGCGGCGAGAGCAGCAGGCTGGGCGCAGAGGCTGTGCTGGGTGGGTTGGATCAGGTCCCCCAAGCAGCGGCAGCAGGTGCGTGTGAGGCCAGAGCGGCAGAGGCAGAGGCTGCAGAGGCTGGCAAGGGTGCAGCGGCGAGCGGAGGCTCCCCGCAGAGGCAGCGAGCAGCAGTTGGGGCTTTGGGAAGCAGTGTGAGGCGTCTACGGCCATACCACCCTGAACGCGCCCGATCTCGTCTGATCTCGGAAGCTAAGCAGGGTCGGGCCTGGTTAGTACTTGGATGGGAGACCGCCTGGGAATACCGGGTGCTGTAGGCTTTTGCCTCCGCTCCCCAGCCCACTAGGCTGCTTGCTGCCTCACAGCCACTGCCCAATACTTTTAGGCTCACTCACTGCCTCGCACCTCCACCTCAACCCAACATCACACCAGCCACAGGGGAAAAGACAGCTAGCTGTCTGGATGCATAACTCACACCACACAGCCTGGCAGGCACGCAATGCTTTCCACCTAGGAAAAGCAGGAAAACCCAGGCCTGGGCCGGCCTGACGCCCAGCCTCACCGCTGACAGCTTGGCCTGAGACCACACCACATTCCTACACAGGACAGGACACTTCTTCTGGGCAGCACAAAGGCACCTGGCCTCCTCTTGCTCCTGCAATCCTGACCACATCCTCCCAACCACTCCTGAAAAGCAGCTCATGAACACAAGGCTAGGCTTGTGGCTCCAGGACTGAAAGGCCTGCCCGGCCAGCCGGAACTCACACCACCCTGGGTTAAGCCCTGCTACCCCAGATGGCTTGGTTGCGGGCTTGGAGGCTTCCTCCTGCCATGGGTTGAGTTTGCGTGGGCCGGGTAGATGGGCTCATGGGGAAAGTGGATGGAAGTGTACATGGATGCATGGATGCATGGGTAGACAGCTGGATGCATGGCTGACTGGATGGATGGCTGGATGGATGGCTGGATGGATGCCTAGGTGCATAGTGGGTGTATGGATGGATGCGGGCACGCATGCATGCATGGATGGTGGATGC
>NC_143513.1:12022364-12027364 GCF_031878675.1 Megascapheus bottae | reverse complement strand
CCAAGCAGCGGCAGCAGGTGCGTGTGAGGCCAGAGCGGCAGAGGCAGAGGCTGCAGAGGCTGGCAAGGGTGCAGCGGCGAGCGGAGGCTCCCCGCAGAGGCAGCGAGCAGCAGTTGGGGCTTTGGGAAGCAGTGTGAGGCGTCTACGGCCATACCACCCTGAACGCGCCCGATCTCGTCTGATCTCGGAAGCTAAGCAGGGTCGGGCCTGGTTAGTACTTGGATGGGAGACCGCCTGGGAATACCGGGTGCTGTAGGCTTTTGCCTCCGCTCCCCAGCCCACTAGGCTGCTTGCTGCCTCACAGCCACTGCCCAATACTTTTAGGCTCACTCACTGCCTCGCACCTCCACCTCAACCCAACATCACACCAGCCACAGGGGAAAAGACAGCTAGCTGTCTGGATGCACAACTCACACCACACAGCCTGGCAGGCACGCAATGCTTTCCACCTAGGAAAAGCAGGAAAACCCAGGCCTGGGCCGGCCTGACGCCCAGCCTCACCGCTGACAGCTTGGCCTGAGACCACACCACATTCCTACACAGGACAGGACACTTCTTCTGGGCAGCACAAAGGCACCTGGCCTCCTCTTGCTCCTGCAATCCTGACCACATCCTCCCAACCACTCCTGAAAAGCAGCTCATGAACACAAGGCTAGGCTTGTGGCTCCAGGACTGAAAGGCCTGCCCGGCCAGCCGGAACTCACACCACCCTGGGTTAAGCCCTGCTACCCCAGATGGCTTGGTTGCGGGCTTGGAGGCTTCCTCCTGCCATGGGTTGAGTTTGCGTGGGCCGGGTAGATGGGCTCATGGGGAAAGTGGATGGAAGTGTACATGGATGCATGGATGCATGGGTAGACAGCTGGATGCATGGCTGACTGGATGGATGGCTGGATGGATGGCTGGATGGATGCCTAGGTGCATAGTGGGTGTATGGATGGATGCGGGCACGCATGCATGCATGCATGGATGGTGGATGCATGCGTGCATGGTTGGGTCGGTGGATGCATGCCTGGATCCACCCATGGATGCCGGGGTGGCTGGCCGTACAGCCTGATTCATGGATGGATGTTGATTGGATGGATGGTGGATGGATGGACGGAGCCACGCGTGGAAGGATGCATGGATGGATGGACTGAAAGATACATAGATAGATAGATAGATAGATAGATAGATAGATAGATAGATAGATAGATTGATTGATAGATACATAGATCGACCGATGGATGGATGGATGGATGGATGGATGGATGGATGGATGGATTGCTGGATGACTGGCTGGCTGGCTGGCTGGCTGGCTGACTGGCTGGCTGGCTGGATGGATGGATGGATGGATGGATGGATGGAGGGATGCTGAGACACTCTGCAGTGTGTACTGACAGTTTCAGCTGGCCTAGCACTGACTGGGAGGCTCTGAGTTCTCTTCCCCACAGTGGGCAAACAAGCAAACACTGGCTGCTTCTTTCCTCTTCTTCCTGCTAGAGACACACGTTGTCCTTTCGCGGGGTGCACTGCATAGACTTGGAAAGTAGCGGCAGGGTAGATGAGGAGGAACGAGGCCCGGGAAACGGGCGCCGGCAACGTTGCCGAGACAAATGCTCCCGGAATTCTGGAGTTCCTGGATTCCAAGCACAGAGCACCCTTTTCTTGCTTGGGTGGAGGGCTTCCACTCCAACCCGAGGCATGGGTGTGTGTTCCAGTGAGGCTTGGCCTTAGGTTGTTAGCCTTCTTGGGAGCCTGAGCACTAAGGATGAGGGGTTCCAGTGGGCTGAGACGTGAGGCCACGGTTCTGCTTCCACTTAGGCTTCCCATTCCTGGTAGGCTAAGCATAGCAACCTAAAGAGGCTGCATCAGAGGTGCCACTGAAGGCTCTCATGAGATGGGAGGCTTAGGGTGACACTGGGCTGGGGCTTTGGCTCCGGGTCAGGGTCAGAATGGGGCTCAAGTTTAGCGTCAGGAAGAGGTAGGGGACAGGTTGAAGGTGTGATTTCAGGCAGACATTGTGGCTTAGGGTGAGTCTTGGGAGAGGTTTGGGCTTAGGTGTGGGCTTGAAATCGGGTAGAGGCTTTAGGTGAGGCTTACTGGTGGGGCGAGGAGTGACACTCTCCTTAGGATCCATTTCTGGCTTCGGCTTCCATTTAGGATGAGGTTTAGGTCGAAGGTCCTTCTGAAACAGCACCAGCCAAGTGAATTCCACATTGCTCTGCAAACCCCACTCTTCTCCTCGCATCGTGGCCGGTGGCCAAGCAAGGTCGGGGAGGTAGAGGAGTGAGATCCAAATCTTGAAGAAGCAGCCAAACTCTCCCACATCCATGCAAAGATCACATCGGGCCCTTGGTAGTCGTGGCCTCTGAAGACAAGTGGTGAACCTTGCAAGTCACCTGGCCTTAAAGCTGCTCTTCAACGTGCAACCCTCATGCAGGCTAGAGGGTTACATGGAAGGTGAGCCTCTGGGAAAACAGTCCTGCGTCCTCTGCCTTCCCAAGAGACAGAGAGCAACAGAGACAGACAGACAGACAGACAGACAGAGGGAGAGAGGGTGAGAGGGAGAGAGAGAAAGCGAAAGAGGAGGAGAAAGGCAGCGGTGAGCGGCGGCGAGAGCAGCAGGCTGGGCGCAGAGGCTGTGCTGGGTGGGTTGGATCAGGTCCCCCAAGCAGCGGCAGCAGGTGCGTGTGAGGCCAGAGCGGCAGAGGCAGAGGCTGCAGAGGCTGGCAAGGGTGCAGCGGCGAGCGGAGGCTCCCCGCAGAGGCAGCGAGCAGCAGTTGGGGCTTTGGGAAGCAGTGTGGGGCGTCTACGGCCATACCACCCTGAACGCGCCCGATCTCGTCTGATCTCGGAAGCTAAGCAGGGTCGGGCCTGGTTAGTACTTGGATGGGAGACCGCCTGGGAATACCGGGTGCTGTAGGCTTTTGCCTCCGCTCCCCAGCCCACTAGGCTGCTTGCTGCCTCACAGCCACTGCCCAATACTTTTAGGCTCACTCACTGCCTCGCACCTCCACCTCAACCCAACATCACACCAGCCACAGGGGAAAAGACAGCTAGCTGTCTGGATGCATAACTCACACCACACAGCCTGGCAGGCACGCAATGCTTTCCACCTAGGAAAAGCAGGAAAACCCAGGCCTGGGCCGGCCTGACGCCCAGCCTCACCGCTGACAGCTTGGCCTGAGACCACACCACATTCCTACACAGGACAGGACACTTCTTCTGGGCAGCACAAAGGCACCTGGCCTCCTCTTGCTCCTGCAATCCTGACCACATCCTCCCAACCACTCCTGAAAAGCAGCTCATGAACACAAGGCTAGGCTTGTGGCTCCAGGACTGAAAGGCCTGCCCGGCCAGCCGGAACTCACACCACCCTGGGTTAAGCCCTGCTACCCCAGATGGCTTGGTTGCGGGCTTGGAGGCTTCCTCCTGCCATGGGTTGAGTTTGCGTGGGCCGGGTAGATGGGCTCATGGGGAAAGTGGATGGAAGTGTACATGGATGCATGGATGCATGGGTAGACAGCTGGATGCATGGCTGACTGGATGGATGGCTGGATGGATGGCTGGATGGATGCCTAGGTGCATAGTGGGTGTATGGATGGATGCGGGCACGCATGCATGCATGGATGGTGGATGCATGCGTGCATGGTTGGGTCGGTGGATGCATGCCTGGATCCACCCATGGATGCCGGGGTGGCTGGCCGTACAGCCTGATTCATGGATGGATGTTGATTGGATGGATGGTGGATGGATGGACGGAGCCACGCGTGGAAGGATGCATGGATGGATGGACTGAAAGATACATAGATAGATAGATAGATAGATAGATAGATAGATAGATAGATAGATTGATAGATACATAGATCGACCGATGGATGGATGGATGGATGGATGGATGGATGGATGGATGGATGGATGGATTGCTGGATGACTGGCTGGCTGGCTGGCTGGCTGGCTGACTGGCTGGCTGGCTGGATGGATGGATGGATGGATGGAGGGATGCTGAGACACTCTGCAGTGTGTACTGACAGTTTCAGCTGGCCTAGCACTGACTGGGAGGCTCTGAGTTCTCTTCCCCACAGTGGGCAAACAAGCAAACACTGGCTGCTTCTTTCCTCTTCTTCCTGCTAGAGACACACGTTGTCCTTTCGCGGGGTGCACTGCATAGACTTGGAAAGTAGCGGCAGGGTAGATGAGGAGGAACGAGGCCCGGGAAACGGGCGCCGGCAACGTTGCCGAGACAAATGCTCCCGGAATTCTGGAGTTCCTGGATTCCAAGCACAGAGCACCCTTTTCTTGCTTGGGTGGAGGGCTTCCACTCCAACCCGAGGCATGGGTGTGTGTTCCAGTGAGGCTTGGCCTTAGGTTGTTAGCCTTCTTGGGAGCCTGAGCACTAAGGATGAGGGGTTCCAGTGGGCTGAGACGTGAGGCCACGGTTCTGCTTCCACTTAGGCTTCCCATTCCTGGTAGGCTAAGCATAGCAACCTAAAGAGGCTGCATCAGAGGTGCCACTGAAGGCTCTCATGAGATGGGAGGCTTAGGGTGACACTGGGCTGGGGCTTTGGCTCCGGGTCAGGGTCAGAATGGGGCTCAAGTTTAGCGTCAGGAAGAGGTAGGGGACAGGTTGAAGGTGTGATTTCAGGCAGACATTGTGGCTTAGGGTGAGTCTTGGGAGAGGTTTGGGCTTAGGTGTGGGCTTGAAATCGGGTAGAGGCTTTAGGTGAGGCTTACTGGTGGGGCGAGGAGTGACACTCTCCTTAGGATCCATTTCTGGCTTCGGCTTCCATTTAGGATGAGGTTTAGGTCGAAGGTCCTTCTGAAACAGCACCAGCCAAGTGAATTCCACATTGCTCTGCAAACCCCACTCTTCTCCTCGCATCGTGGCCGGTGGCCAAGCAAGGTCGGGGAGGTAGAGGAGTGAGATCCAAATCTTGAAGAAGCAGCCAAACTCTCCCACATCCATGCAAAGATCACATCGGGCCCTTGGTAGTCGTGGCCTCTGAAGACAAGTGGTGAAC
>NC_143513.1:12002364-12004864 GCF_031878675.1 Megascapheus bottae | reverse complement strand
GACTGGCTGGCTGGCTGGCTGGCTGGCTGACTGGCTGGCTGGCTGGATGGATGGATGGATGGATGGAGGGATGCTGAGACACTCTGCAGTGTGTACTGACAGTTTCAGCTGGCCTAGCACTGACTGGGAGGCTCTGAGTTCTCTTCCCCACAGTGGGCAAACAAGCAAACACTGGCTGCTTCTTTCCTCTTCTTCCTGCTAGAGACACACGTTGTCCTTTCGCGGGGTGCACTGCATAGACTTGGAAAGTAGCGGCAGGGTAGATGAGGAGGAACGAGGCCCGGGAAACGGGCGCCGGCAACGTTGCCGAGACAAATGCTCCCGGAATTCTGGAGTTCCTGGATTCCAAGCACAGAGCACCCTTTTCTTGCTTGGGTGGAGGGCTTCCACTCCAACCCGAGGCATGGGTGTGTGTTCCAGTGAGGCTTGGCCTTAGGTTGTTAGCCTTCTTGGGAGCCTGAGCACTAAGGATGAGGGGTTCCAGTGGGCTGAGACGTGAGGCCACGGTTCTGCTTCCACTTAGGCTTCCCATTCCTGGTAGGCTAAGCATAGCAACCTAAAGAGGCTGCATCAGAGGTGCCACTGAAGGCTCTCATGAGATGGGAGGCTTAGGGTGACACTGGGCTGGGGCTTTGGCTCCGGGTCAGGGTCAGAATGGGGCTCAAGTTTAGCGTCAGGAAGAGGTAGGGGACAGGTTGAAGGTGTGATTTCAGGCAGACATTGTGGCTTAGGGTGAGTCTTGGGAGAGGTTTGGGCTTAGGTGTGGGCTTGAAATCGGGTAGAGGCTTTAGGTGAGGCTTACTGGTGGGGCGAGGAGTGACACTCTCCTTAGGATCCATTTCTGGCTTCGGCTTCCATTTAGGATGAGGTTTAGGTCGAAGGTCCTTCTGAAACAGCACCAGCCAAGTGAATTCCACATTGCTCTGCAAACCCCACTCTTCTCCTCGCATCGTGGCCGGTGGCCAAGCAAGGTCGGGGAGGTAGAGGAGTGAGATCCAAATCTTGAAGAAGCAGCCAAACTCTCCCACATCCATGCAAAGATCACATCGGGCCCTTGGTAGTCGTGGCCTCTGAAGACAAGTGGTGAACCTTGCAAGTCACCTGGCCTTAAAGCTGCTCTTCAACGTGCAACCCTCATGCAGGCTAGAGGGTTACATGGAAGGTGAGCCTCTGGGAAAACAGTCCTGCGTCCTCTGCCTTCCCAAGAGACAGAGAGCAACAGAGACAGACAGACAGACAGACAGACAGAGGGAGAGAGGGTGAGAGGGAGAGAGAGAAAGCGAAAGAGGAGGAGAAAGGCAGCGGTGAGCGGCGGCGAGAGCAGCAGGCTGGGCGCAGAGGCTGTGCTGGGTGGGTTGGATCAGGTCCCCCAAGCAGCGGCAGCAGGTGCGTGTGAGGCCAGAGCGGCAGAGGCAGAGGCTGCAGAGGCTGGCAAGGGTGCAGCGGCGAGCGGAGGCTCCCCGCAGAGGCAGCGAGCAGCAGTTGGGGCTTTGGGAAGCAGTGTGAGGCGTCTACGGCCATACCACCCTGAACGCGCCCGATCTCGTCTGATCTCGGAAGCTAAGCAGGGTCGGGCCTGGTTAGTACTTGGATGGGAGACCGCCTGGGAATACCGGGTGCTGTAGGCTTTTGCCTCCGCTCCCCAGCCCACTAGGCTGCTTGCTGCCTCACAGCCACTGCCCAATACTTTTAGGCTCACTCACTGCCTCGCACCTCCACCTCAACCCAACATCACACCAGCCACAGGGGAAAAGACAGCTAGCTGTCTGGATGCACAACTCACACCACACAGCCTGGCAGGCACGCAATGCTTTCCACCTAGGAAAAGCAGGAAAACCCAGGCCTGGGCCGGCCTGACGCCCAGCCTCACCGCTGACAGCTTGGCCTGAGACCACACCACATTCCTACACAGGACAGGACACTTCTTCTGGGCAGCACAAAGGCACCTGGCCTCCTCTTGCTCCTGCAATCCTGACCACATCCTCCCAACCACTCCTGAAAAGCAGCTCATGAACACAAGGCTAGGCTTGTGGCTCCAGGACTGAAAGGCCTGCCCGGCCAGCCGGAACTCACACCACCCTGGGTTAAGCCCTGCTACCCCAGATGGCTTGGTTGCGGGCTTGGAGGCTTCCTCCTGCCATGGGTTGAGTTTGCGTGGGCCGGGTAGATGGGCTCATGGGGAAAGTGGATGGAAGTGTACATGGATGCATGGATGCATGGGTAGACAGCTGGATGCATGGCTGACTGGATGGATGGCTGGATGGATGGCTGGATGGATGCCTAGGTGCATAGTGGGTGTATGGATGGATGCGGGCACGCATGCATGCATGCATGGATGGTGGATGCATGCGTGCATGGTTGGGTCGGTGGATGCATGCCTGGATCCACCCATGGATGCCGGGGTGGCTGGCCGTACAGCCTGATTCATGGATGGATGTTGATTGGATGGATGGTGGATGGATGGACGGAGCCACGCGTGGAAGGATGCATGGATGGATGG
>NC_143513.1:11977364-11987364 GCF_031878675.1 Megascapheus bottae | reverse complement strand
TGCTTGCTGCCTCACAGCCACTGCCCAATACTTTTAGGCTCACTCACTGCCTCGCACCTCCACCTCAACCCAACATCACACCAGCCACAGGGGAAAAGACAGCTAGCTGTCTGGATGCACAACTCACACCACACAGCCTGGCAGGCACGCAATGCTTTCCACCTAGGAAAAGCAGGAAAACCCAGGCCTGGGCCGGCCTGACGCCCAGCCTCACCGCTGACAGCTTGGCCTGAGACCACACCACATTCCTACACAGGACAGGACACTTCTTCTGGGCAGCACAAAGGCACCTGGCCTCCTCTTGCTCCTGCAATCCTGACCACATCCTCCCAACCACTCCTGAAAAGCAGCTCATGAACACAAGGCTAGGCTTGTGGCTCCAGGACTGAAAGGCCTGCCCGGCCAGCCGGAACTCACACCACCCTGGGTTAAGCCCTGCTACCCCAGATGGCTTGGTTGCGGGCTTGGAGGCTTCCTCCTGCCATGGGTTGAGTTTGCGTGGGCCGGGTAGATGGGCTCATGGGGAAAGTGGATGGAAGTGTACATGGATGCATGGATGCATGGGTAGACAGCTGGATGCATGGCTGACTGGATGGATGGCTGGATGGATGGCTGGATGGATGCCTAGGTGCATAGTGGGTGTATGGATGGATGCGGGCACGCATGCATGCATGGATGGTGGATGCATGCGTGCATGGTTGGGTCGGTGGATGCATGCCTGGATCCACCCATGGATGCCGGGGTGGCTGGCCGTACAGCCTGATTCATGGATGGATGTTGATTGGATGGATGGTGGATGGATGGACGGAGCCACGCGTGGAAGGATGCATGGATGGATGGACTGAAAGATACATAGATAGATAGATAGATAGATAGATAGATAGATTGATTGATAGATAGATTGATAGATACATAGATCGACCGATGGATGGATGGATGGATGGATGGATGGATGGATGGATGGATGGATGGATGGATTGCTGGATGACTGGCTGGCTGGCTGGCTGGCTGGCTGACTGGCTGGCTGGCTGGCTGGCTGGATGGATGGATGGATGGATGGAGGGATGCTGAGACACTCTGCAGTGTGTACTGACAGTTTCAGCTGGCCTAGCACTGACTGGGAGGCTCTGAGTTCTCTTCCCCACAGTGGGCAAACAAGCAAACACTGGCTGCTTCTTTCCTCTTCTTCCTGCTAGAGACACACGTTGTCCTTTCGCGGGGTGCACTGCATAGACTTGGAAAGTAGCGGCAGGGTAGATGAGGAGGAACGAGGCCCGGGAAACGGGCGCCGGCAACGTTGCCGAGACAAATGCTCCCGGAATTCTGGAGTTCCTGGATTCCAAGCACAGAGCACCCTTTTCTTGCTTGGGTGGAGGGCTTCCACTCCAACCCGAGGCATGGGTGTGTGTTCCAGTGAGGCTTGGCCTCAGGTTGTTAGCCTTCTTGGGAGCCTGAGCACTAAGGATGAGGGGTTCCAGTGGGCTGAGACGTGAGGCCACGGTTCTGCTTCCACTTAGGCTTCCCATTCCTGGTAGGCTAAGCATAGCAACCTAAAGAGGCTGCATCAGAGGTGCCACTGAAGGCTCTCATGAGATGGGAGGCTTAGGGTGACACTGGGCTGGGGCTTTGGCTCCGGGTCAGGGTCAGAATGGGGCTCAAGTTTAGCGTCAGGAAGAGGTAGGGGACAGGTTGAAGGTGTGATTTCAGGCAGACATTGTGGCTTAGGGTGAGTCTTGGGAGAGGTTTGGGCTTAGGTGTGGGCTTGAAATCGGGTAGAGGCTTTAGGTGAGGCTTACTGGTGGGGCGAGGAGTGACACTCTCCTTAGGATCCATTTCTGGCTTCGGCTTCCATTTAGGATGAGGTTTAGGTCGAAGGTCCTTCTGAAACAGCACCAGCCAAGTGAATTCCACATTGCTCTGCAAACCCCACTCTTCTCCTCGCATCGTGGCCGGTGGCCAAGCAAGGTCGGGGAGGTAGAGGAGTGAGATCCAAATCTTGAAGAAGCAGCCAAACTCTCCCACATCCATGCAAAGATCACATCGGGCCCTTGGTAGTCGTGGCCTCTGAAGACAAGTGGTGAACCTTGCAAGTCACCTGGCCTTAAAGCTGCTCTTCAACGTGCAACCCTCATGCAGGCTAGAGGGTTACATGGAAGGTGAGCCTCTGGGAAAACAGTCCTGCGTCCTCTGCCTTCCCAAGAGACAGAGAGCAACAGAGACAGACAGACAGACAGACAGACAGAGGGAGAGAGGGTGAGAGGGAGAGAGAGAAAGCGAAAGAGGAGGAGAAAGGCAGCGGTGAGCGGCGGCGAGAGCAGCAGGCTGGGCGCAGAGGCTGTGCTGGGTGGGTTGGATCAGGTCCCCCAAGCAGCGGCAGCAGGTGCGTGTGAGGCCAGAGCGGCAGAGGCAGAGGCTGCAGAGGCTGGCAAGGGTGCAGCGGCGAGCGGAGGCTCCCCGCAGAGGCAGCGAGCAGCAGTTGGGGCTTTGGGAAGCAGTGTGAGGCGTCTACGGCCATACCACCCTGAACGCGCCCGATCTCGTCTGATCTCGGAAGCTAAGCAGGGTCGGGCCTGGTTAGTACTTGGATGGGAGACCGCCTGGGAATACCGGGTGCTGTAGGCTTTTGCCTCCGCTCCCCAGCCCACTAGGCTGCTTGCTGCCTCACAGCCACTGCCCAATACTTTTAGGCTCACTCACTGCCTCGCACCTCCACCTCAACCCAACATCACACCAGCCACAGGGGAAAAGACAGCTAGCTGTCTGGATGCACAACTCACACCACACAGCCTGGCAGGCACGCAATGCTTTCCACCTAGGAAAAGCAGGAAAACCCAGGCCTGGGCCGGCCTGACGCCCAGCCTCACCGCTGACAGCTTGGCCTGAGACCACACCACATTCCTACACAGGACAGGACACTTCTTCTGGGCAGCACAAAGGCACCTGGCCTCCTCTTGCTCCTGCAATCCTGACCACATCCTCCCAACCACTCCTGAAAAGCAGCTCATGAACACAAGGCTAGGCTTGTGGCTCCAGGACTGAAAGGCCTGCCCGGCCAGCCGGAACTCACACCACCCTGGGTTAAGCCCTGCTACCCCAGATGGCTTGGTTGCGGGCTTGGAGGCTTCCTCCTGCCATGGGTTGAGTTTGCGTGGGCCGGGTAGATGGGCTCATGGGGAAAGTGGATGGAAGTGTACATGGATGCATGGATGCATGGGTAGACAGCTGGATGCATGGCTGACTGGATGGATGGCTGGATGGATGGCTGGATGGATGCCTAGGTGCATAGTGGGTGTATGGATGGATGCGGGCACGCATGCATGCATGGATGGTGGATGCATGCGTGCATGGTTGGGTCGGTGGATGCATGCCTGGATCCACCCATGGATGCCGGGGTGGCTGGCCGTACAGCCTGATTCATGGATGGATGTTGATTGGATGGATGGTGGATGGATGGACGGAGCCACGCGTGGAAGGATGCATGGATGGATGGACTGAAAGATACATAGATAGATAGATAGATAGATAGATAGATAGATAGATAGATAGATTGATTGATAGATACATAGATCGACCGATGGATGGATGGATGGATGGATGGATGGATGGATGGATGGATGGATTGCTGGATGACTGGCTGGCTGGCTGGCTGGCTGGCTGACTGGCTGGCTGGCTGGATGGATGGATGGATGGATGGAGGGATGCTGAGACACTCTGCAGTGTGTACTGACAGTTTCAGCTGGCCTAGCACTGACTGGGAGGCTCTGAGTTCTCTTCCCCACAGTGGGCAAACAAGCAAACACTGGCTGCTTCTTTCCTCTTCTTCCTGCTAGAGACACACGTTGTCCTTTCGCGGGGTGCACTGCATAGACTTGGAAAGTAGCGGCAGGGTAGATGAGGAGGAACGAGGCCCGGGAAACGGGCGCCGGCAACGTTGCCGAGACAAATGCTCCCGGAATTCTGGAGTTCCTGGATTCCAAGCACAGAGCACCCTTTTCTTGCTTGGGTGGAGGGCTTCCACTCCAACCCGAGGCATGGGTGTGTGTTCCAGTGAGGCTTGGCCTTAGGTTGTTAGCCTTCTTGGGAGCCTGAGCACTAAGGATGAGGGGTTCCAGTGGGCTGAGACGTGAGGCCACGGTTCTGCTTCCACTTAGGCTTCCCATTCCTGGTAGGCTAAGCATAGCAACCTAAAGAGGCTGCATCAGAGGTGCCACTGAAGGCTCTCATGAGATGGGAGGCTTAGGGTGACACTGGGCTGGGGCTTTGGCTCCGGGTCAGGGTCAGAATGGGGCTCAAGTTTAGCGTCAGGAAGAGGTAGGGGACAGGTTGAAGGTGTGATTTCAGGCAGACATTGTGGCTTAGGGTGAGTCTTGGGAGAGGTTTGGGCTTAGGTGTGGGCTTGAAATCGGGTAGAGGCTTTAGGTGAGGCTTACTGGTGGGGCGAGGAGTGACACTCTCCTTAGGATCCATTTCTGGCTTCGGCTTCCATTTAGGATGAGGTTTAGGTCAAAGGTCCTTCTGAAACAGCACCAGCCAAGTGAATTCCACATTGCTCTGCAAACCCCACTCTTCTCCTCGCATCGTGGCCGGTGGCCAAGCAAGGTCGGGGAGGTAGAGGAGTGAGATCCAAATCTTGAAGAAGCAGCCAAACTCTCCCACATCCATGCAAAGATCACATCGGGCCCTTGGTAGTCGTGGCCTCTGAAGACAAGTGGTGAACCTTGCAAGTCACCTGGCCTTAAAGCTGCTCTTCAACGTGCAACCCTCATGCAGGCTAGAGGGTTACATGGAAGGTGAGCCTCTGGGAAAACAGTCCTGCGTCCTCTGCCTTCCCAAGAGACAGAGAGCAACAGAGACAGACAGACAGACAGACAGACAGAGGGAGAGAGGGTGAGAGGGAGAGAGAGAAAGCGAAAGAGGAGGAGAAAGGCAGCGGTGAGCGGCGGCGAGAGCAGCAGGCTGGGCGCAGAGGCTGTGCTGGGTGGGTTGGATCAGGTCCCCCAAGCAGCGGCAGCAGGTGCGTGTGAGGCCAGAGCGGCAGAGGCAGAGGCTGCAGAGGCTGGCAAGGGTGCAGCGGCGAGCGGAGGCTCCCCGCAGAGGCAGCGAGCAGCAGTTGGGGCTTTGGGAAGCAGTGTGAGGCGTCTACGGCCATACCACCCTGAACGCGCCCGATCTCGTCTGATCTCGGAAGCTAAGCAGGGTCGGGCCTGGTTAGTACTTGGATGGGAGACCGCCTGGGAATACCGGGTGCTGTAGGCTTTTGCCTCCGCTCCCCAGCCCACTAGGCTGCTTGCTGCCTCACAGCCACTGCCCAATACTTTTAGGCTCACTCACTGCCTCGCACCTCCACCTCAACCCAACATCACACCAGCCACAGGGGAAAAGACAGCTAGCTGTCTGGATGCACAACTCACACCACACAGCCTGGCAGGCACGCAATGCTTTCCACCTAGGAAAAGCAGGAAAACCCAGGCCTGGGCCGGCCTGACGCCCAGCCTCACCGCTGACAGCTTGGCCTGAGACCACACCACATTCCTACACAGGACAGGACACTTCTTCTGGGCAGCACAAAGGCACCTGGCCTCCTCTTGCTCCTGCAATCCTGACCACATCCTCCCAACCACTCCTGAAAAGCAGCTCATGAACACAAGGCTAGGCTTGTGGCTCCAGGACTGAAAGGCCTGCCCGGCCAGCCGGAACTCACACCACCCTGGGTTAAGCCCTGCTACCCCAGATGGCTTGGTTGCGGGCTTGGAGGCTTCCTCCTGCCATGGGTTGAGTTTGCGTGGGCCGGGTAGATGGGCTCATGGGGAAAGTGGATGGAAGTGTACATGGATGCATGGATGCATGGGTAGACAGCTGGATGCATGGCTGACTGGATGGATGGCTGGATGGATGGCTGGATGGATGCCTAGGTGCATAGTGGGTGTATGGATGGATGCGGGCACGCATGCATGCATGGATGGTGGATGCATGCGTGCATGGTTGGGTCGGTGGATGCATGCCTGGATCCACCCATGGATGCCGGGGTGGCTGGCCGTACAGCCTGATTCATGGATGGATGTTGATTGGATGGATGGTGGATGGATGGACGGAGCCACGCGTGGAAGGATGCATGGATGGATGGACTGAAAGATACATAGATAGATAGATAGATAGATAGATAGATAGATAGATAGATAGATTGATTGATAGATACATAGATCGACCGATGGATGGATGGATGGATGGATGGATGGATGGATGGATGGATTGCTGGATGACTGGCTGGCTGGCTGGCTGGCTGGCTGACTGGCTGGCTGGCTGGATGGATGGATGGATGGATGGAGGGATGCTGAGACACTCTGCAGTGTGTACTGACAGTTTCAGCTGGCCTAGCACTGACTGGGAGGCTCTGAGTTCTCTTCCCCACAGTGGGCAAACAAGCAAACACTGGCTGCTTCTTTCCTCTTCTTCCTGCTAGAGACACACGTTGTCCTTTCGCGGGGTGCACTGCATAGACTTGGAAAGTAGCGGCAGGGTAGATGAGGAGGAACGAGGCCCGGGAAACGGGCGCCGGCAACGTTGCCGAGACAAATGCTCCCGGAATTCTGGAGTTCCTGGATTCCAAGCACAGAGCACCCTTTTCTTGCTTGGGTGGAGGGCTTCCACTCCAACCCGAGGCATGGGTGTGTGTTCCAGTGAGGCTTGGCCTTAGGTTGTTAGCCTTCTTGGGAGCCTGAGCACTAAGGATGAGGGGTTCCAGTGGGCTGAGACGTGAGGCCACGGTTCTGCTTCCACTTAGGCTTCCCATTCCTGGTAGGCTAAGCATAGCAACCTAAAGAGGCTGCATCAGAGGTGCCACTGAAGGCTCTCATGAGATGGGAGGCTTAGGGTGACACTGGGCTGGGGCTTTGGCTCCGGGTCAGGGTCAGAATGGGGCTCAAGTTTAGCGTCAGGAAGAGGTAGGGGACAGGTTGAAGGTGTGATTTCAGGCAGACATTGTGGCTTAGGGTGAGTCTTGGGAGAGGTTTGGGCTTAGGTGTGGGCTTGAAATCGGGTAGAGGCTTTAGGTGAGGCTTACTGGTGGGGCGAGGAGTGACACTCTCCTTAGGATCCATTTCTGGCTTCGGCTTCCATTTAGGATGAGGTTTAGGTCAAAGGTCCTTCTGAAACAGCACCAGCCAAGTGAATTCCACATTGCTCTGCAAACCCCACTCTTCTCCTCGCATCGTGGCCGGTGGCCAAGCAAGGTCGGGGAGGTAGAGGAGTGAGATCCAAATCTTGAAGAAGCAGCCAAACTCTCCCACATCCATGCAAAGATCACATCGGGCCCTTGGTAGTCGTGGCCTCTGAAGACAAGTGGTGAACCTTGCAAGTCACCTGGCCTTAAAGCTGCTCTTCAACGTGCAACCCTCATGCAGGCTAGAGGGTTACATGGAAGGTGAGCCTCTGGGAAAACAGTCCTGCGTCCTCTGCCTTCCCAAGAGACAGAGAGCAACAGAGACAGACAGACAGACAGACAGACAGAGGGAGAGAGGGTGAGAGGGAGAGAGAGAAAGCGAAAGAGGAGGAGAAAGGCAGCGGTGAGCGGCGGCGAGAGCAGCAGGCTGGGCGCAGAGGCTGTGCTGGGTGGGTTGGATCAGGTCCCCCAAGCAGCGGCAGCAGGTGCGTGTGAGGCCAGAGCGGCAGAGGCAGAGGCTGCAGAGGCTGGCAAGGGTGCAGCGGCGAGCGGAGGCTCCCCGCAGAGGCAGCGAGCAGCAGTTGGGGCTTTGGGAAGCAGTGTGAGGCGTCTACGGCCATACCACCCTGAACGCGCCCGATCTCGTCTGATCTCGGAAGCTAAGCAGGGTCGGGCCTGGTTAGTACTTGGATGGGAGACCGCCTGGGAATACCGGGTGCTGTAGGCTTTTGCCTCCGCTCCCCAGCCCACTAGGCTGCTTGCTGCCTCACAGCCACTGCCCAATACTTTTAGGCTCACTCACTGCCTCGCACCTCCACCTCAACCCAACATCACACCAGCCACAGGGGAAAAGACAGCTAGCTGTCTGGATGCACAACTCACACCACACAGCCTGGCAGGCACGCAATGCTTTCCACCTAGGAAAAGCAGGAAAACCCAGGCCTGGGCCGGCCTGACGCCCAGCCTCACCGCTGACAGCTTGGCCTGAGACCACACCACATTCCTACACAGGACAGGACACTTCTTCTGGGCAGCACAAAGGCACCTGGCCTCCTCTTGCTCCTGCAATCCTGACCACATCCTCCCAACCACTCCTGAAAAGCAGCTCATGAACACAAGGCTAGGCTTGTGGCTCCAGGACTGAAAGGCCTGCCCGGCCAGCCGGAACTCACACCACCCTGGGTTAAGCCCTGCTACCCCAGATGGCTTGGTTGCGGGCTTGGAGGCTTCCTCCTGCCATGGGTTGAGTTTGCGTGGGCCGGGTAGATGGGCTCATGGGGAAAGTGGATGGAAGTGTACATGGATGCATGGATGCATGGGTAGACAGCTGGATGCATGGCTGACTGGATGGATGGCTGGATGGATGGCTGGATGGATGCCTAGGTGCATAGTGGGTGTATGGATGGATGCGGGCACGCATGCATGCATGGATGGTGGATGCATGCGTGCATGGTTGGGTCGGTGGATGCATGCCTGGATCCACCCATGGATGCCGGGGTGGCTGGCCGTACAGCCTGATTCATGGATGGATGTTGATTGGATGGATGGTGGATGGATGGACGGAGCCACGCGTGGAAGGATGCATGGATGGATGGACTGAAAGATACATAGATAGATAGATAGATAGATAGATAGATAGATAGATAGATAGATAGATAGATTGATTGATAGATAGATTGATAGATACATAGATCGACCGATGGATGGATGGATGGATGGATGGATGGATGGATGGATGGATGGATGGATTGCTGGATGACTGGCTGGCTGGCTGGCTGGCTGGCGGACTGGCTGGCTGGCTGGCTGGCTGGATGGATGGATGGATGGATGGAGGGATGCTGAGACACTCTGCAGTGTGTACTGACAGTTTCAGCTGGCCTAGCACTGACTGGGAGGCTCTGAGTTCTCTTCCCCACAGTGGGCAAACAAGCAAACACTGGCTGCTTCTTTCCTCTTCTTCCTGCTAGAGACACACGTTGTCCTTTCGCGGGGTGCACTGCATAGACTTGGAAAGTAGCGGCAGGGTAGATGAGGAGGAACGAGGCCCGGGAAACGGGCGCCGGCAACGTTGCCGAGACAAATGCTCCCGGAATTCTGGAGTTCCTGGATTCCAAGCACAGAGCACCCTTTTCTTGCTTGGGTGGAGGGCTTCCACTCCAACCCGAGGCATGGGTGTGTGTTCCAGTGAGGCTTGGCCTCAGGTTGTTAGCCTTCTTGGGAGCCTGAGCACTAAGGATGAGGGGTTCCAGTGGGCTGAGACGTGAGGCCACGGTTCTGCTTCCACTTAGGCTTCCCATTCCTGGTAGGCTAAGCATAGCAACCTAAAGAGGCTGCATCAGAGGTGCCACTGAAGGCTCTCATGAGATGGGAGGCTTAGGGTGACACTGGGCTGGGGCTTTGGCTCCGGGTCAGGGTCAGAATGGGGCTCAAGTTTAGCGTCAGGAAGAGGTAGGGGACAGGTTGAAGGTGTGATTTCAGGCAGACATTGTGGCTTAGGGTGAGTCTTGGGAGAGGTTTGGGCTTAGGTGTGGGCTTGAAATCGGGTAGAGGCTTTAGGTGAGGCTTACTGGTGGGGCGAGGAGTGACACTCTCCTTAGGATCCATTTCTGGCTTCGGCTTCCATTTAGGATGAGGTTTAGGTCGAAGGTCCTTCTGAAACAGCACCAGCCAAGTGAATTCCACATTGCTCTGCAAACCCCACTCTTCTCCTCGCATCGTGGCCGGTGGCCAAGCAAGGTCGGGGAGGTAGAGGAGTGAGATCCAAATCTTGAAGAAGCAGCCAAACTCTCCCACATCCATGCAAAGATCACATCGGGCCCTTGGTAGTCGTGGCCTCTGAAG
>NC_143513.1:11952364-11964864 GCF_031878675.1 Megascapheus bottae | reverse complement strand
TCCCGGAATTCTGGAGTTCCTGGATTCCAAGCACAGAGCACCCTTTTCTTGCTTGGGTGGAGGGCTTCCACTCCAACCCGAGGCATGGGTGTGTGTTCCAGTGAGGCTTGGCCTTAGGTTGTTAGCCTTCTTGGGAGCCTGAGCACTAAGGATGAGGGGTTCCAGTGGGCTGAGACGTGAGGCCACGGTTCTGCTTCCACTTAGGCTTCCCATTCCTGGTAGGCTAAGCATAGCAACCTAAAGAGGCTGCATCAGAGGTGCCACTGAAGGCTCTCATGAGATGGGAGGCTTAGGGTGACACTGGGCTGGGGCTTTGGCTCCGGGTCAGGGTCAGAATGGGGCTCAAGTTTAGCGTCAGGAAGAGGTAGGGGACAGGTTGAAGGTGTGATTTCAGGCAGACATTGTGGCTTAGGGTGAGTCTTGGGAGAGGTTTGGGCTTAGGTGTGGGCTTGAAATCGGGTAGAGGCTTTAGGTGAGGCTTACTGGTGGGGCGAGGAGTGACACTCTCCTTAGGATCCATTTCTGGCTTCGGCTTCCATTTAGGATGAGGTTTAGGTCGAAGGTCCTTCTGAAACAGCACCAGCCAAGTGAATTCCACATTGCTCTGCAAACCCCACTCTTCCCCTCGCATCGTGGCCGGTGGCCAAGCAAGGTCGGGGAGGTAGAGGAGTGAGATCCAAATCTTGAAGAAGCAGCCAAACTCTCCCACATCCATGCAAAGATCACATCGGGCCCTTGGTAGTCGTGGCCTCTGAAGACAAGTGGTGAACCTTGCAAGTCACCTGGCCTTAAAGCTGCTCTTCAACGTGCAACCCTCATGCAGGCTAGAGGGTTACATGGAAGGTGAGCCTCTGGGAAAACAGTCCTGCGTCCTCTGCCTTCCCAAGAGACAGAGAGCAACAGAGACAGACAGACAGACAGACAGACAGACAGACAGACAGAGGGAGAGAGGGTGAGAGGGAGAGAGAGAAAGCGAAAGAGGAGGAGAAAGGCAGCGGTGAGCGGCGGCGAGAGCAGCAGGCTGGGCGCAGAGGCTGTGCTGGGTGGGTTGGATCAGGTCCCCCAAGCAGCGGCAGCAGGTGCGTGTGAGGCCAGAGCGGCAGAGGCAGAGGCTGCAGAGGCTGGCAAGGGTGCAGCGGCGAGCGGAGGCTCCCCGCAGAGGCAGCGAGCAGCAGTTGGGGCTTTGGGAAGCAGTGTGAGGCGTCTACGGCCATACCACCCTGAACGCGCCCGATCTCGTCTGATCTCGGAAGCTAAGCAGGGTCGGGCCTGGTTAGTACTTGGATGGGAGACCGCCTGGGAATACCGGGTGCTGTAGGCTTTTGCCTCCGCTCCCCAGCCCACTAGGCTGCTTGCTGCCTCACAGCCACTGCCCAATACTTTTAGGCTCACTCACTGCCTCGCACCTCCACCTCAACCCAACATCACACCAGCCACAGGGGAAAAGACAGCTAGCTGTCTGGATGCACAACTCACACCACACAGCCTGGCAGGCACGCAATGCTTTCCACCTAGGAAAAGCAGGAAAACCCAGGCCTGGGCCGGCCTGACGCCCAGCCTCACCGCTGACAGCTTGGCCTGAGACCACACCACATTCCTACACAGGACAGGACACTTCTTCTGGGCAGCACAAAGGCACCTGGCCTCCTCTTGCTCCTGCAATCCTGACCACATCCTCCCAACCACTCCTGAAAAGCAGCTCATGAACACAAGGCTAGGCTTGTGGCTCCAGGACTGAAAGGCCTGCCCGGCCAGCCGGAACTCACACCACCCTGGGTTAAGCCCTGCTACCCCAGATGGCTTGGTTGCGGGCTTGGAGGCTTCCTCCTGCCATGGGTTGAGTTTGCGTGGGCCGGGTAGATGGGCTCATGGGGAAAGTGGATGGAAGTGTACATGGATGCATGGATGCATGGGTAGACAGCTGGATGCATGGCTGACTGGATGGATGGCTGGATGGATGGCTGGATGGATGCCTAGGTGCATAGTGGGTGTATGGATGGATGCGGGCACGCATGCATGCATGGATGGTGGATGCATGCGTGCATGGTTGGGTCGGTGGATGCATGCCTGGATCCACCCATGGATGCCGGGGTGGCTGGCCGTACAGCCTGATTCATGGATGGATGTTGATTGGATGGATGGTGGATGGATGGACGGAGCCACGCGTGGAAGGATGCATGGATGGATGGACTGAAAGATACATAGATAGATAGATAGATAGATAGATAGATAGATAGATAGATAGATACATAGATCGACCGATGGATGGATGGATGGATGGATGGATGGATGGATGGATGGATGGATTGCTGGATGACTGGCTGGCTGGCTGGCTGGCTGGCTGGCTGACTGGCTGGCTTGCTGGCTGGCTGGCTGGATGGATGGATGGATGGAGGGATGCTGAGACACTCTGCAGTGTGTACTGACAGTTTCAGCTGGCCTAGCACTGACTGGGAGGCTCTGAGTTCTCTTCCCCACAGTGGGCAAACAAGCAAACACTGGCTGCTTCTTTCCTCTTCTTCCTGCTAGAGACACACGTTGTCCTTTCGCGGGGTGCACTGCATAGACTTGGAAAGTAGCGGCAGGGTAGATGAGGAGGAACGAGGCCCGGGAAACGGGCGCCGGCAACGTTGCCGAGACAAATGCTCCCGGAATTCTGGAGTTCCTGGATTCCAAGCACAGAGCACCCTTTTCTTGCTTGGGTGGAGGGCTTCCACTCCAACCCGAGGCATGGGTGTGTGTTCCAGTGAGGCTTGGCCTTAGGTTGTTAGCCTTCTTGGGAGCCTGAGCACTAAGGATGAGGGGTTCCAGTGGGCTGAGACGTGAGGCCACGGTTCTGCTTCCACTTAGGCTTCCCATTCCTGGTAGGCTAAGCATAGCAACCTAAAGAGGCTGCATCAGAGGTGCCACTGAAGGCTCTCATGAGATGGGAGGCTTAGGGTGACACTGGGCTGGGGCTTTGGCTCCGGGTCAGGGTCAGAATGGGGCTCAAGTTTAGCGTCAGGAAGAGGTAGGGGACAGGTTGAAGGTGTGATTTCAGGCAGACATTGTGGCTTAGGGTGAGTCTTGGGAGAGGTTTGGGCTTAGGTGTGGGCTTGAAATCGGGTAGAGGCTTTAGGTGAGGCTTACTGGTGGGGCGAGGAGTGACACTCTCCTTAGGATCCATTTCTGGCTTCGGCTTCCATTTAGGATGAGGTTTAGGTCGAAGGTCCTTCTGAAACAGCACCAGCCAAGTGAATTCCACATTGCTCTGCAAACCCCACTCTTCCCCTCGCATCGTGGCCGGTGGCCAAGCAAGGTCGGGGAGGTAGAGGAGTGAGATCCAAATCTTGAAGAAGCAGCCAAACTCTCCCACATCCATGCAAAGATCACATCGGGCCCTTGGTAGTCGTGGCCTCTGAAGACAAGTGGTGAACCTTGCAAGTCACCTGGCCTTAAAGCTGCTCTTCAACGTGCAACCCTCATGCAGGCTAGAGGGTTACATGGAAGGTGAGCCTCTGGGAAAACAGTCCTGCGTCCTCTGCCTTCCCAAGAGACAGAGAGCAACAGAGACAGACAGACAGACAGACAGACAGACAGACAGACAGAGGGAGAGAGGGTGAGAGGGAGAGAGAGAAAGCGAAAGAGGAGGAGAAAGGCAGCGGTGAGCGGCGGCGAGAGCAGCAGGCTGGGCGCAGAGGCTGTGCTGGGTGGGTTGGATCAGGTCCCCCAAGCAGCGGCAGCAGGTGCGTGTGAGGCCAGAGCGGCAGAGGCAGAGGCTGCAGAGGCTGGCAAGGGTGCAGCGGCGAGCGGAGGCTCCCCGCAGAGGCAGCGAGCAGCAGTTGGGGCTTTGGGAAGCAGTGTGAGGCGTCTACGGCCATACCACCCTGAACGCGCCCGATCTCGTCTGATCTCGGAAGCTAAGCAGGGTCGGGCCTGGTTAGTACTTGGATGGGAGACCGCCTGGGAATACCGGGTGCTGTAGGCTTTTGCCTCCGCTCCCCAGCCCACTAGGCTGCTTGCTGCCTCACAGCCACTGCCCAATACTTTTAGGCTCACTCACTGCCTCGCACCTCCACCTCAACCCAACATCACACCAGCCACAGGGGAAAAGACAGCTAGCTGTCTGGATGCACAACTCACACCACACAGCCTGGCAGGCACGCAATGCTTTCCACCTAGGAAAAGCAGGAAAACCCAGGCCTGGGCCGGCCTGACGCCCAGCCTCACCGCTGACAGCTTGGCCTGAGACCACACCACATTCCTACACAGGACAGGACACTTCTTCTGGGCAGCACAAAGGCACCTGGCCTCCTCTTGCTCCTGCAATCCTGACCACATCCTCCCAACCACTCCTGAAAAGCAGCTCATGAACACAAGGCTAGGCTTGTGGCTCCAGGACTGAAAGGCCTGCCCGGCCAGCCGGAACTCACACCACCCTGGGTTAAGCCCTGCTACCCCAGATGGCTTGGTTGCGGGCTTGGAGGCTTCCTCCTGCCATGGGTTGAGTTTGCGTGGGCCGGGTAGATGGGCTCATGGGGAAAGTGGATGGAAGTGTACATGGATGCATGGATGCATGGGTAGACAGCTGGATGCATGGCTGACTGGATGGATGGCTGGATGGATGGCTGGATGGATGCCTAGGTGCATAGTGGGTGTATGGATGGATGCGGGCACGCATGCATGCATGGATGGTGGATGCATGCGTGCATGGTTGGGTCGGTGGATGCATGCCTGGATCCACCCATGGATGCCGGGGTGGCTGGCCGTACAGCCTGATTCATGGATGGATGTTGATTGGATGGATGGTGGATGGATGGACGGAGCCACGCGTGGAAGGATGCATGGATGGATGGACTGAAAGATACATAGATAGATAGATAGATAGATAGATAGATAGATAGATAGATAGATAGATAGATACATAGATCGACCGATGGATGGATGGATGGATGGATGGATGGATGGATGGATGGATTGCTGGATGACTGGCTGGCTGGCTGGCTGGCTGGCTGGCTGACTGGCTGGCTTGCTGGCTGGCTGGCTGGATGGATGGATGGATGGAGGGATGCTGAGACACTCTGCAGTGTGTACTGACAGTTTCAGCTGGCCTAGCACTGACTGGGAGGCTCTGAGTTCTCTTCCCCACAGTGGGCAAACAAGCAAACACTGGCTGCTTCTTTCCTCTTCTTCCTGCTAGAGACACACGTTGTCCTTTCGCGGGGTGCACTGCATAGACTTGGAAAGTAGCGGCAGGGTAGATGAGGAGGAACGAGGCCCGGGAAACGGGCGCCGGCAACGTTGCCGAGACAAATGCTCCCGGAATTCTGGAGTTCCTGGATTCCAAGCACAGAGCACCCTTTTCTTGCTTGGGTGGAGGGCTTCCACTCCAACCCGAGGCATGGGTGTGTGTTCCAGTGAGGCTTGGCCTTAGGTTGTTAGCCTTCTTGGGAGCCTGAGCACTAAGGATGAGGGGTTCCAGTGGGCTGAGACGTGAGGCCACGGTTCTGCTTCCACTTAGGCTTCCCATTCCTGGTAGGCTAAGCATAGCAACCTAAAGAGGCTGCATCAGAGGTGCCACTGAAGGCTCTCATGAGATGGGAGGCTTAGGGTGACACTGGGCTGGGGCTTTGGCTCCGGGTCAGGGTCAGAATGGGGCTCAAGTTTAGCGTCAGGAAGAGGTAGGGGACAGGTTGAAGGTGTGATTTCAGGCAGACATTGTGGCTTAGGGTGAGTCTTGGGAGAGGTTTGGGCTTAGGTGTGGGCTTGAAATCGGGTAGAGGCTTTAGGTGAGGCTTACTGGTGGGGCGAGGAGTGACACTCTCCTTAGGATCCATTTCTGGCTTCGGCTTCCATTTAGGATGAGGTTTAGGTCGAAGGTCCTTCTGAAACAGCACCAGCCAAGTGAATTCCACATTGCTCTGCAAACCCCACTCTTCTCCTCGCATCGTGGCCGGTGGCCAAGCAAGGTCGGGGAGGTAGAGGAGTGAGATCCAAATCTTGAAGAAGCAGCCAAACTCTCCCACATCCATGCAAAGATCACATCGGGCCCTTGGTAGTCGTGGCCTCTGAAGACAAGTGGTGAACCTTGCAAGTCACCTGGCCTTAAAGCTGCTCTTCAACGTGCAACCCTCATGCAGGCTAGAGGGTTACATGGAAGGTGAGCCTCTGGGAAAACAGTCCTGCGTCCTCTGCCTTCCCAAGAGACAGAGAGCAACAGAGACAGACAGACAGACAGACAGACAGAGGGAGAGAGGGTGAGAGGGAGAGAGAGAAAGCGAAAGAGGAGGAGAAAGGCAGCGGTGAGCGGCGGCGAGAGCAGCAGGCTGGGCGCAGAGGCTGTGCTGGGTGGGTTGGATCAGGTCCCCCAAGCAGCGGCAGCAGGTGCGTGTGAGGCCAGAGCGGCAGAGGCAGAGGCTGCAGAGGCTGGCAAGGGTGCAGCGGCGAGCGGAGGCTCCCCGCAGAGGCAGCGAGCAGCAGTTGGGGCTTTGGGAAGCAGTGTGAGGCGTCTACGGCCATACCACCCTGAACGCGCCCGATCTCGTCTGATCTCGGAAGCTAAGCAGGGTCGGGCCTGGTTAGTACTTGGATGGGAGACCGCCTGGGAATACCGGGTGCTGTAGGCTTTTGCCTCCGCTCCCCAGCCCACTAGGCTGCTTGCTGCCTCACAGCCACTGCCCAATACTTTTAGGCTCACTCACTGCCTCGCACCTCCACCTCAACCCAACATCACACCAGCCACAGGGGAAAAGACAGCTAGCTGTCTGGATGCACAACTCACACCACACAGCCTGGCAGGCACGCAATGCTTTCCACCTAGGAAAAGCAGGAAAACCCAGGCCTGGGCCGGCCTGACGCCCAGCCTCACCGCTGACAGCTTGGCCTGAGACCACACCACATTCCTACACAGGACAGGACACTTCTTCTGGGCAGCACAAAGGCACCTGGCCTCCTCTTGCTCCTGCAATCCTGACCACATCCTCCCAACCACTCCTGAAAAGCAGCTCATGAACACAAGGCTAGGCTTGTGGCTCCAGGACTGAAAGGCCTGCCCAGCCAGCCGGAACTCACACCACCCTGGGTTAAGCCCTGCTACCCCAGATGGCTTGGTTGCGGGCTTGGAGGCTTCCTCCTGCCATGGGTTGAGTTTGCGTGGGCCGGGTAGATGGGCTCATGGGGAAAGTGGATGGAAGTGTACATGGATGCATGGATGCATGGGTAGACAGCTGGATGCATGGCTGACTGGATGGATGGCTGGATGGATGGCTGGATGGATGCCTAGGTGCATAGTGGGTGTATGGATGGATGCGGGCACGCATGCATGCATGGATGGTGGATGCATGCGTGCATGGTTGGGTCGGTGGATGCATGCCTGGATCCACCCATGGATGCCGGGGTGGCTGGCCGTACAGCCTGATTCATGGATGGATGTTGATTGGATGGATGGTGGATGGATGGACGGAGCCACGCGTGGAAGGATGCATGGATGGATGGACTGAAAGATACATAGATAGATAGATAGATAGATAGATAGATAGATAGATAGATAGATAGATAGATAGATTGATAGATACATAGATCGACCGATGGATGGATGGATGGATGGATGGATGGATGGATGGATGGATGGATTGCTGGATGACTGGCTGGCTGGCTGGCTGGCTGGCTGGCTGACTGGCTGGCTTGCTGGCTGGCTGGCTGGATGGATGGATGGATGGAGGGATGCTGAGACACTCTGCAGTGTGTACTGACAGTTTCAGCTGGCCTAGCACTGACTGGGAGGCTCTGAGTTCTCTTCCCCACAGTGGGCAAACAAGCAAACACTGGCTGCTTCTTTCCTCTTCTTCCTGCTAGAGACACACGTTGTCCTTTCGCGGGGTGCACTGCATAGACTTGGAAAGTAGCGGCAGGGTAGATGAGGAGGAACGAGGCCCGGGAAACGGGCGCCGGCAACGTTGCCGAGACAAATGCTCCCGGAATTCTGGAGTTCCTGGATTCCAAGCACAGAGCACCCTTTTCTTGCTTGGGTGGAGGGCTTCCACTCCAACCCGAGGCATGGGTGTGTGTTCCAGTGAGGCTTGGCCTTAGGTTGTTAGCCTTCTTGGGAGCCTGAGCACTAAGGATGAGGGGTTCCAGTGGGCTGAGACGTGAGGCCACGGTTCTGCTTCCACTTAGGCTTCCCATTCCTGGTAGGCTAAGCATAGCAACCTAAAGAGGCTGCATCAGAGGTGCCACTGAAGGCTCTCATGAGATGGGAGGCTTAGGGTGACACTGGGCTGGGGCTTTGGCTCCGGGTCAGGGTCAGAATGGGGCTCAAGTTTAGCGTCAGGAAGAGGTAGGGGACAGGTTGAAGGTGTGATTTCAGGCAGACATTGTGGCTTAGGGTGAGTCTTGGGAGAGGTTTGGGCTTAGGTGTGGGCTTGAAATCGGGTAGAGGCTTTAGGTGAGGCTTACTGGTGGGGCGAGGAGTGACACTCTCCTTAGGATCCATTTCTGGCTTCGGCTTCCATTTAGGATGAGGTTTAGGTCGAAGGTCCTTCTGAAACAGCACCAGCCAAGTGAATTCCACATTGCTCTGCAAACCCCACTCTTCTCCTCGCATCGTGGCCGGTGGCCAAGCAAGGTCGGGGAGGTAGAGGAGTGAGATCCAAATCTTGAAGAAGCAGCCAAACTCTCCCACATCCATGCAAAGATCACATCGGGCCCTTGGTAGTCGTGGCCTCTGAAGACAAGTGGTGAACCTTGCAAGTCACCTGGCCTTAAAGCTGCTCTTCAACGTGCAACCCTCATGCAGGCTAGAGGGTTACATGGAAGGTGAGCCTCTGGGAAAACAGTCCTGCGTCCTCTGCCTTCCCAAGAGACAGAGAGCAACAGAGACAGACAGACAGACAGACAGACAGAGGGAGAGAGGGTGAGAGGGAGAGAGAGAAAGCGAAAGAGGAGGAGAAAGGCAGCGGTGAGCGGCGGCGAGAGCAGCAGGCTGGGCGCAGAGGCTGTGCTGGGTGGGTTGGATCAGGTCCCCCAAGCAGCGGCAGCAGGTGCGTGTGAGGCCAGAGCGGCAGAGGCAGAGGCTGCAGAGGCTGGCAAGGGTGCAGCGGCGAGCGGAGGCTCCCCGCAGAGGCAGCGAGCAGCAGTTGGGGCTTTGGGAAGCAGTGTGAGGCGTCTACGGCCATACCACCCTGAACGCGCCCGATCTCGTCTGATCTCGGAAGCTAAGCAGGGTCGGGCCTGGTTAGTACTTGGATGGGAGACCGCCTGGGAATACCGGGTGCTGTAGGCTTTTGCCTCCGCTCCCCAGCCCACTAGGCTGCTTGCTGCCTCACAGCCACTGCCCAATACTTTTAGGCTCACTCACTGCCTCGCACCTCCACCTCAACCCAACATCACACCAGCCACAGGGGAAAAGACAGCTAGCTGTCTGGATGCACAACTCACACCACACAGCCTGGCAGGCACGCAATGCTTTCCACCTAGGAAAAGCAGGAAAACCCAGGCCTGGGCCGGCCTGACGCCCAGCCTCACCGCTGACAGCTTGGCCTGAGACCACACCACATTCCTACACAGGACAGGACACTTCTTCTGGGCAGCACAAAGGCACCTGGCCTCCTCTTGCTCCTGCAATCCTGACCACATCCTCCCAACCACTCCTGAAAAGCAGCTCATGAACACAAGGCTAGGCTTGTGGCTCCAGGACTGAAAGGCCTGCCCAGCCAGCCGGAACTCACACCACCCTGGGTTAAGCCCTGCTACCCCAGATGGCTTGGTTGCGGGCTTGGAGGCTTCCTCCTGCCATGGGTTGAGTTTGCGTGGGCCGGGTAGATGGGCTCATGGGGAAAGTGGATGGAAGTGTACATGGATGCATGGATGCATGGGTAGACAGCTGGATGCATGGCTGACTGGATGGATGGCTGGATGGATGGCTGGATGGATGCCTAGGTGCATAGTGGGTGTATGGATGGATGCGGGCACGCATGCATGCATGGATGGTGGATGCATGCGTGCATGGTTGGGTCGGTGGATGCATGCCTGGATCCACCCATGGATGCCGGGGTGGCTGGCCGTACAGCCTGATTCATGGATGGATGTTGATTGGATGGATGGTGGATGGATGGACGGAGCCACGCGTGGAAGGATGCATGGATGGATGGACTGAAAGATACATAGATAGATAGATAGATAGATAGATAGATAGATAGATAGATAGATTGATAGATACATAGATCGACCGATGGATGGATGGATGGATGGATGGATGGATGGATGGATGGATGGATGGATTGCTGGATGACTGGCTGGCTGGCTGGCTGGCTGGCTGGCTGACTGGCTGGCTTGCTGGCTGGCTGGCTGGATGGATGGATGGATGGAGGGATGCTGAGACACTCTGCAGTGTGTACTGACAGTTTCAGCTGGCCTAGCACTGACTGGGAGGCTCTGAGTTCTCTTCCCCACAGTGGGCAAACAAGCAAACACTGGCTGCTTCTTTCCTCTTCTTCCTGCTAGAGACACACGTTGTCCTTTCGCGGGGTGCACTGCATAGACTTGGAAAGTAGCGGCAGGGTAGATGAGGAGGAACGAGGCCCGGGAAACGGGCGCCGGCAACGTTGCCGAGACAAATGCTCCCGGAATTCTGGAGTTCCTGGATTCCAAGCACAGAGCACCCTTTTCTTGCTTGGGTGGAGGGCTTCCACTCCAACCCGAGGCATGGGTGTGTGTTCCAGTGAGGCTTGGCCTTAGGTTGTTAGCCTTCTTGGGAGCCTGAGCACTAAGGATGAGGGGTTCCAGTGGGCTGAGACGTGAGGCCACGGTTCTGCTTCCACTTAGGCTTCCCATTCCTGGTAGGCTAAGCATAGCAACCTAAAGAGGCTGCATCAGAGGTGCCACTGAAGGCTCTCATGAGATGGGAGGCTTAGGGTGACACTGGGCTGGGGCTTTGGCTCCGGGTCAGGGTCAGAATGGGGCTCAAGTTTAGCGTCAGGAAGAGGTAGGGGACAGGTTGAAGGTGTGATTTCAGGCAGACATTGTGGCTTAGGGTGAGTCTTGGGAGAGGTTTGGGCTTAGGTGTGGGCTTGAAATCGGGTAGAGGCTTTAGGTGAGGCTTACTGGTGGGGCGAGGAGTGACACTCTCCTTAGGATCCATTTCTGGCTTCGGCTTCCATTTAGGATGAGGTTTAGGTCGAAGGTCCTTCTGAAACAGCACCAGCCAAGTGAATTCCACATTGCTCTGCAAACCCCACTCTTCTCCTCGCATCGTGGCCGGTGGCCAAGCAAGGTCGGGGAGGTAGAGGAGTGAGATCCAAATCTTGAAGAAGCAGCCAAACTCTCCCACATCCATGCAAAGATCACATCGGGCCCTTGGTAGTCGTGGCCTCTGAAGACAAGTGGTGAACCTTGCAAGTCACCTGGCCTTAAAGCTGCTCTTCAACGTGCAACCCTCATGCAGGCTAGAGGGTTACATGGAAGGTGAGCCTCTGGGAAAACAGTCCTGCGTCCTCTGCCTTCCCAAGAGACAGAGAGCAACAGAGACAGACAGACAGACAGACAGACAGAGGGAGAGAGGGTGAGAGGGAGAGAGAGAAAGCGAAAGAGGAGGAGAAAGGCAGCGGTGAGCGGCGGCGAGAGCAGCAGGCTGGGCGCAGAGGCTGTGCTGGGTGGGTTGGATCAGGTCCCCCAAGCAGCGGCAGCAGGTGCGTGTGAGGCCAGAGCGGCAGAGGCAGAGGCTGCAGAGGCTGGCAAGGGTGCAGCGGCGAGCGGAGGCTCCCCGCAGAGGCAGCGAGCAGCAGTTGGGGCTTTGGGAAGCAGTGTGAGGCGTCTACGGCCATACCACCCTGAACGCGCCCGATCTCGTCTGATCTCGGAAGCTAAGCAGGGTCGGGCCTGGTTAGTACTTGGATGGGAGACCGCCTGGGAATACCGGGTGCTGTAGGCTTTTGCCTCCGCTCCCCAGCCCACTAGGCTGCTTGCTGCCTCACAGCCACTGCCCAATACTTTTAGGCTCACTCACTGCCTCGCACCTCCACCTCAACCCAACATCACACCAGCCACAGGGGAAAAGACAGCTAGCTGTCTGGATGCACAACTCACACCACACAGCCTGGCAGGCACGCAATGCTTTCCACCTAGGAAAAGCAGGAAAACCCAGGCCTGGGCCGGCCTGACGCCCAGCCTCACCGCTGACAGCTTGGCCTGAGACCACACCACATTCCTACACAGGACAGGACACTTCTTCTGGGCAGCACAAAGGCACCTGGCCTCCTCTTGCTCCTGCAATCCTGACCACATCCTCCCAACCACTCCTGAAAAGCAGCTCATGAACACAAGGCTAGGCTTGTGGCTCCAGGACTGAAAGGCCTGCCCAGCCAGCCGGAACTCACACCACCCTGGGTTAAGCCCTGCTACCCCAGATGGCTTGGTTGCGGGCTTGGAGGCTTCCTCCTGCCATGGGTTGAGTTTGCGTGGGCCGGGTAGATGGGCTCATGGGGAAAGTGGATGGAAGTGTACATGGATGCATGGATGCATGGGTA
>NC_143513.1:11927364-11939864 GCF_031878675.1 Megascapheus bottae | reverse complement strand
TGGCAAGGGTGCAGCGGCGAGCGGAGGCTCCCCGCAGAGGCAGCGAGCAGCAGTTGGGGCTTTGGGAAGCAGTGTGAGGCGTCTACGGCCATACCACCCTGAACGCGCCCGATCTCGTCTGATCTCGGAAGCTAAGCAGGGTCGGGCCTGGTTAGTACTTGGATGGGAGACCGCCTGGGAATACCGGGTGCTGTAGGCTTTTGCCTCCGCTCCCCAGCCCACTAGGCTGCTTGCTGCCTCACAGCCACTGCCCAATACTTTTAGGCTCACTCACTGCCTCGCACCTCCACCTCAACCCAACATCACACCAGCCACAGGGGAAAAGACAGCTAGCTGTCTGGATGCACAACTCACACCACACAGCCTGGCAGGCACGCAATGCTTTCCACCTAGGAAAAGCAGGAAAACCCAGGCCTGGGCCGGCCTGACGCCCAGCCTCACCGCTGACAGCTTGGCCTGAGACCACACCACATTCCTACACAGGACAGGACACTTCTTCTGGGCAGCACAAAGGCACCTGGCCTCCTCTTGCTCCTGCAATCCTGACCACATCCTCCCAACCACTCCTGAAAAGCAGCTCATGAACACAAGGCTAGGCTTGTGGCTCCAGGACTGAAAGGCCTGCCCGGCCAGCCGGAACTCACACCACCCTGGGTTAAGCCCTGCTACCCCAGATGGCTTGGTTGCGGGCTTGGAGGCTTCCTCCTGCCATGGGTTGAGTTTGCGTGGGCCGGGTAGATGGGCTCATGGGGAAAGTGGATGGAAGTGTACATGGATGCATGGATGCATGGGTAGACAGCTGGATGCATGGCTGACTGGATGGATGGCTGGATGGATGGCTGGATGGATGCCTAGGTGCATAGTGGGTGTATGGATGGATGCGGGCACGCATGCATGCATGGATGGTGGATGCATGCGTGCATGGTTGGGTCGGTGGATGCATGCCTGGATCCACCCATGGATGCCGGGGTGGCTGGCCGTACAGCCTGATTCATGGATGGATGTTGATTGGATGGATGGTGGATGGATGGACGGAGCCACGCGTGGAAGGATGCATGGATGGATGGACTGAAAGATACATAGATAGATAGATAGATAGATAGATAGATAGATAGATAGATAGATAGATTGATTGATAGATACATAGATCGACCGATGGATGGATGGATGGATGGATGGATGGATGGATGGATGGATGGATGGATTGCTGGATGACTGGCTGGCTGGCTGGCTGGCTGGCTGACTGGCTGGCTGGATGGATGGATGGATGGATGGATGGATGGATGGAGGGATGCTGAGACACTCTGCAGTGTGTACTGACAGTTTCAGCTGGCCTAGCACTGACTGGGAGGCTCTGAGTTCTCTTCCCCACAGTGGGCAAACAAGCAAACACTGGCTGCTTCTTTCCTCTTCTTCCTGCTAGAGACACACGTTGTCCTTTCGCGGGGTGCACTGCATAGACTTGGAAAGTAGCGGCAGGGTAGATGAGGAGGAACGAGGCCCGGGAAACGGGCGCCGGCAACGTTGCCGAGACAAATGCTCCCGGAATTCTGGAGTTCCTGGATTCCAAGCACAGAGCACCCTTTTCTTGCTTGGGTGGAGGGCTTCCACTCCAACCCGAGGCATGGGTGTGTGTTCCAGTGAGGCTTGGCCTTAGGTTGTTAGCCTTCTTGGGAGCCTGAGCACTAAGGATGAGGGGTTCCAGTGGGCTGAGACGTGAGGCCACGGTTCTGCTTCCACTTAGGCTTCCCATTCCTGGTAGGCTAAGCATAGCAACCTAAAGAGGCTGCATCAGAGGTGCCACTGAAGGCTCTCATGAGATGGGAGGCTTAGGGTGACACTGGGCTGGGGCTTTGGCTCCGGGTCAGGGTCAGAATGGGGCTCAAGTTTAGCGTCAGGAAGAGGTAGGGGACAGGTTGAAGGTGTGATTTCAGGCAGACATTGTGGCTTAGGGTGAGTCTTGGGAGAGGTTTGGGCTTAGGTGTGGGCTTGAAATCGGGTAGAGGCTTTAGGTGAGGCTTACTGGTGGGGCGAGGAGTGACACTCTCCTTAGGATCCATTTCTGGCTTCGGCTTCCATTTAGGATGAGGTTTAGGTCAAAGGTCCTTCTGAAACAGCACCAGCCAAGTGAATTCCACATTGCTCTGCAAACCCCACTCTTCTCCTCGCATCGTGGCCGGTGGCCAAGCAAGGTCGGGGAGGTAGAGGAGTGAGATCCAAATCTTGAAGAAGCAGCCAAACTCTCCCACATCCATGCAAAGATCACATCGGGCCCTTGGTAGTCGTGGCCTCTGAAGACAAGTGGTGAACCTTGCAAGTCACCTGGCCTTAAAGCTGCTCTTCAACGTGCAACCCTCATGCAGGCTAGAGGGTTACATGGAAGGTGAGCCTCTGGGAAAACAGTCCTGCGTCCTCTGCCTTCCCAAGAGACAGAGAGCAACAGAGACAGACAGACAGACAGACAGACAGAGGGAGAGAGGGTGAGAGGGAGAGAGAGAAAGCGAAAGAGGAGGAGAAAGGCAGCGGTGAGCGGCGGCGAGAGCAGCAGGCTGGGCGCAGAGGCTGTGCTGGGTGGGTTGGATCAGGTCCCCCAAGCAGCGGCAGCAGGTGCGTGTGAGGCCAGAGCGGCAGAGGCAGAGGCTGCAGAGGCTGGCAAGGGTGCAGCGGCGAGCGGAGGCTCCCCGCAGAGGCAGCGAGCAGCAGTTGGGGCTTTGGGAAGCAGTGTGAGGCGTCTACGGCCATACCACCCTGAACGCGCCCGATCTCGTCTGATCTCGGAAGCTAAGCAGGGTCGGGCCTGGTTAGTACTTGGATGGGAGACCGCCTGGGAATACCGGGTGCTGTAGGCTTTTGCCTCCGCTCCCCAGCCCACTAGGCTGCTTGCTGCCTCACAGCCACTGCCCAATACTTTTAGGCTCACTCACTGCCTCGCACCTCCACCTCAACCCAACATCACACCAGCCACAGGGGAAAAGACAGCTAGCTGTCTGGATGCACAACTCACACCACACAGCCTGGCAGGCACGCAATGCTTTCCACCTAGGAAAAGCAGGAAAACCCAGGCCTGGGCCGGCCTGACGCCCAGCCTCACCGCTGACAGCTTGGCCTGAGACCACACCACATTCCTACACAGGACAGGACACTTCTTCTGGGCAGCACAAAGGCACCTGGCCTCCTCTTGCTCCTGCAATCCTGACCACATCCTCCCAACCACTCCTGAAAAGCAGCTCATGAACACAAGGCTAGGCTTGTGGCTCCAGGACTGAAAGGCCTGCCCGGCCAGCCGGAACTCACACCACCCTGGGTTAAGCCCTGCTACCCCAGATGGCTTGGTTGCGGGCTTGGAGGCTTCCTCCTGCCATGGGTTGAGTTTGCGTGGGCCGGGTAGATGGGCTCATGGGGAAAGTGGATGGAAGTGTACATGGATGCATGGATGCATGGGTAGACAGCTGGATGCATGGCTGACTGGATGGATGGCTGGATGGATGGCTGGATGGATGCCTAGGTGCATAGTGGGTGTATGGATGGATGCGGGCACGCATGCATGCATGCATGGATGGTGGATGCATGCGTGCATGGTTGGGTCGGTGGATGCATGCCTGGATCCACCCATGGATGCCGGGGTGGCTGGCCGTACAGCCTGATTCATGGATGGATGTTGATTGGATGGATGGTGGATGGATGGACGGAGCCACGCGTGGAAGGATGCATGGATGGATGGACTGAAAGATACATACATAGATAGATAGATAGATAGATAGATAGATAGATAGATAGATAGATAGATAGATAGATTGATAGATACATAGATCGACCGATGGATGGATGGATGGATGGATGGATGGATGGATGGATGGATTGCTGGATGACTGGCTGGCTGGCTGGCTGGCTGGCTGACTGGCTGGCTGGATGGATGGATGGATGGATGGATGGAGGGATGCTGAGACACTCTGCAGTGTGTACTGACAGTTTCAGCTGGCCTAGCACTGACTGGGAGGCTCTGAGTTCTCTTCCCCACAGTGGGCAAACAAGCAAACACTGGCTGCTTCTTTCCTCTTCTTCCTGCTAGAGACACACGTTGTCCTTTCGCGGGGTGCACTGCATAGACTTGGAAAGTAGCGGCAGGGTAGATGAGGAGGAACGAGGCCCGGGAAACGGGCGCCGGCAACGTTGCCGAGACAAATGCTCCCGGAATTCTGGAGTTCCTGGATTCCAAGCACAGAGCACCCTTTTCTTGCTTGGGTGGAGGGCTTCCACTCCAACCCGAGGCATGGGTGTGTGTTCCAGTGAGGCTTGGCCTTAGGTTGTTAGCCTTCTTGGGAGCCTGAGCACTAAGGATGAGGGGTTCCAGTGGGCTGAGACGTGAGGCCACGGTTCTGCTTCCACTTAGGCTTCCCATTCCTGGTAGGCTAAGCATAGCAACCTAAAGAGGCTGCATCAGAGGTGCCACTGAAGGCTCTCATGAGATGGGAGGCTTAGGGTGACACTGGGCTGGGGCTTTGGCTCCGGGTCAGGGTCAGAATGGGGCTCAAGTTTAGCGTCAGGAAGAGGTAGGGGACAGGTTGAAGGTGTGATTTCAGGCAGACATTGTGGCTTAGGGTGAGTCTTGGGAGAGGTTTGGGCTTAGGTGTGGGCTTGAAATCGGGTAGAGGCTTTAGGTGAGGCTTACTGGTGGGGCGAGGAGTGACACTCTCCTTAGGATCCATTTCTGGCTTCGGCTTCCATTTAGGATGAGGTTTAGGTCGAAGGTCCTTCTGAAACAGCACCAGCCAAGTGAATTCCACATTGCTCTGCAAACCCCACTCTTCTCCTCGCATCGTGGCCGGTGGCCAAGCAAGGTCGGGGAGGTAGAGGAGTGAGATCCAAATCTTGAAGAAGCAGCCAAACTCTCCCACATCCATGCAAAGATCACATCGGGCCCTTGGTAGTCGTGGCCTCTGAAGACAAGTGGTGAACCTTGCAAGTCACCTGGCCTTAAAGCTGCTCTTCAACGTGCAACCCTCATGCAGGCTAGAGGGTTACATGGAAGGTGAGCCTCTGGGAAAACAGTCCTGCGTCCTCTGCCTTCCCAAGAGACAGAGAGCAACAGAGACAGACAGACAGACAGACAGACAGAGGGAGAGAGGGTGAGAGGGAGAGAGAGAAAGCGAAAGAGGAGGAGAAAGGCAGCGGTGAGCGGCGGCGAGAGCAGCAGGCTGGGCGCAGAGGCTGTGCTGGGTGGGTTGGATCAGGTCCCCCAAGCAGCGGCAGCAGGTGCGTGTGAGGCCAGAGCGGCAGAGGCAGAGGCTGCAGAGGCTGGCAAGGGTGCAGCGGCGAGCGGAGGCTCCCCGCAGAGGCAGCGAGCAGCAGTTGGGGCTTTGGGAAGCAGTGTGAGGCGTCTACGGCCATACCACCCTGAACGCGCCCGATCTTGTCTGATCTCGGAAGCTAAGCAGGGTCGGGCCTGGTTAGTACTTGGATGGGAGATCGCCTGGGAATACCGGGTGCTGTAGGCTTTTGCCTCCGCTCCCCAGCCCACTAGGCTGCTTGCTGCCTCACAGCCACTGCCCAATACTTTTAGGCTCACTCACTGCCTCGCACCTCCACCTCAACCCAACATCACACCAGCCACAGGGGAAAAGACAGCTAGCTGTCTGGATGCACAACTCACACCACACAGCCTGGCAGGCACGCAATGCTTTCCACCTAGGAAAAGCAGGAAAACCCAGGCCTGGGCCGGCCTGACGCCCAGCCTCACCGCTGACAGCTTGGCCTGAGACCACACCACATTCCTACACAGGACAGGACACTTCTTCTGGGCAGCACAAAGGCACCTGGCCTCCTCTTGCTCCTGCAATCCTGACCACATCCTCCCAACCACTCCTGAAAAGCAGCTCATGAACACAAGGCTAGGCTTGTGGCTCCAGGACTGAAAGGCCTGCCCGGCCAGCCGGAACTCACACCACCCTGGGTTAAGCCCTGCTACCCCAGATGGCTTGGTTGCGGGCTTGGAGGCTTCCTCCTGCCATGGGTTGAGTTTGCGTGGGCCGGGTAGATGGGCTCATGGGGAAAGTGGATGGAAGTGTACATGGATGCATGGATGCATGGGTAGACAGCTGGATGCATGGCTGACTGGATGGATGGCTGGATGGATGGCTGGATGGATGCCTAGGTGCATAGTGGGTGTATGGATGGATGCGGGCACGCATGCATGCATGGATGGTGGATGCATGCGTGCATGGTTGGGTCGGTGGATGCATGCCTGGATCCACCCATGGATGCCGGGGTGGCTGGCCGTACAGCCTGATTCATGGATGGATGTTGATTGGATGGATGGTGGATGGATGGACGGAGCCACGCGTGGAAGGATGCATGGATGGATGGACTGAAAGATACATAGATAGATAGATAGATAGATAGATAGATAGATAGATAGATAGATAGATTGATTGATAGATACATAGATCGACCGATGGATGGATGGATGGATGGATGGATGGATGGATGGATGGATTGCTGGATGACTGGCTGGCTGGCTGGCTGGCTGGCTGACTGGCTGGATGGATGGATGGATGGATGGATGGATGGAGGGATGCTGAGACACTCTGCAGTGTGTACTGACAGTTTCAGCTGGCCTAGCACTGACTGGGAGGCTCTGAGTTCTCTTCCCCACAGTGGGCAAACAAGCAAACACTGGCTGCTTCTTTCCTCTTCTTCCTGCTAGAGACACACGTTGTCCTTTCGCGGGGTGCACTGCATAGACTTGGAAAGTAGCGGCAGGGTAGATGAGGAGGAACGAGGCCCGGGAAACGGGCGCCGGCAACGTTGCCGAGACAAATGCTCCCGGAATTCTGGAGTTCCTGGATTCCAAGCACAGAGCACCCTTTTCTTGCTTGGGTGGAGGGCTTCCACTCCAACCCGAGGCATGGGTGTGTGTTCCAGTGAGGCTTGGCCTTAGGTTGTTAGCCTTCTTGGGAGCCTGAGCACTAAGGATGAGGGGTTCCAGTGGGCTGAGACGTGAGGCCACGGTTCTGCTTCCACTTAGGCTTCCCATTCCTGGTAGGCTAAGCATAGCAACCTAAAGAGGCTGCATCAGAGGTGCCACTGAAGGCTCTCATGAGATGGGAGGCTTAGGGTGACACTGGGCTGGGGCTTTGGCTCCGGGTCAGGGTCAGAATGGGGCTCAAGTTTAGCGTCAGGAAGAGGTAGGGGACAGGTTGAAGGTGTGATTTCAGGCAGACATTGTGGCTTAGGGTGAGTCTTGGGAGAGGTTTGGGCTTAGGTGTGGGCTTGAAATCGGGTAGAGGCTTTAGGTGAGGCTTACTGGTGGGGCGAGGAGTGACACTCTCCTTAGGATCCATTTCTGGCTTCGGCTTCCATTTAGGATGAGGTTTAGGTCGAAGGTCCTTCTGAAACAGCACCAGCCAAGTGAATTCCACATTGCTCTGCAAACCCCACTCTTCTCCTCGCATCGTGGCCGGTGGCCAAGCAAGGTCGGGGAGGTAGAGGAGTGAGATCCAAATCTTGAAGAAGCAGCCAAACTCTCCCACATCCATGCAAAGATCACATCGGGCCCTTGGTAGTCGTGGCCTCTGAAGACAAGTGGTGAACCTTGCAAGTCACCTGGCCTTAAAGCTGCTCTTCAACGTGCAACCCTCATGCAGGCTAGAGGGTTACATGGAAGGTGAGCCTCTGGGAAAACAGTCCTGCGTCCTCTGCCTTCCCAAGAGACAGAGAGCAACAGAGACAGACAGACAGACAGACAGACAGAGGGAGAGAGGGTGAGAGGGAGAGAGAGAAAGCGAAAGAGGAGGAGAAAGGCAGCGGTGAGCGGCGGCGAGAGCAGCAGGCTGGGCGCAGAGGCTGTGCTGGGTGGGTTGGATCAGGTCCCCCAAGCAGCGGCAGCAGGTGCGTGTGAGGCCAGAGCGGCAGAGGCAGAGGCTGCAGAGGCTGGCAAGGGTGCAGCGGCGAGCGGAGGCTCCCCGCAGAGGCAGCGAGCAGCAGTTGGGGCTTTGGGAAGCAGTGTGAGGCGTCTACGGCCATACCACCCTGAACGCGCCCGATCTCGTCTGATCTCGGAAGCTAAGCAGGGTCGGGCCTGGTTAGTACTTGGATGGGAGACCGCCTGGGAATACCGGGTGCTGTAGGCTTTTGCCTCCGCTCCCCAGCCCACTAGGCTGCTTGCTGCCTCACAGCCACTGCCCAATACTTTTAGGCTCACTCACTGCCTCGCACCTCCACCTCAACCCAACATCACACCAGCCACAGGGGAAAAGACAGCTAGCTGTCTGGATGCACAACTCACACCACACAGCCTGGCAGGCACGCAATGCTTTCCACCTAGGAAAAGCAGGAAAACCCAGGCCTGGGCCGGCCTGACGCCCAGCCTCACCGCTGACAGCTTGGCCTGAGACCACACCACATTCCTACACAGGACAGGACACTTCTTCTGGGCAGCACAAAGGCACCTGGCCTCCTCTTGCTCCTGCAATCCTGACCACATCCTCCCAACCACTCCTGAAAAGCAGCTCATGAACACAAGGCTAGGCTTGTGGCTCCAGGACTGAAAGGCCTGCCCGGCCAGCCGGAACTCACACCACCCTGGGTTAAGCCCTGCTACCCCAGATGGCTTGGTTGCGGGCTTGGAGGCTTCCTCCTGCCATGGGTTGAGTTTGCGTGGGCCGGGTAGATGGGCTCATGGGGAAAGTGGATGGAAGTGTACATGGATGCATGGATGCATGGGTAGACAGCTGGATGCATGGCTGACTGGATGGATGGCTGGATGGATGGCTGGATGGATGCCTAGGTGCATAGTGGGTGTATGGATGGATGCGGGCACGCATGCATGCATGGATGGTGGATGCATGCGTGCATGGTTGGGTCGGTGGATGCATGCCTGGATCCACCCATGGATGCCGGGGTGGCTGGCCGTACAGCCTGATTCATGGATGGATGTTGATTGGATGGATGGTGGATGGATGGACGGAGCCACGCGTGGAAGGATGCATGGATGGATGGACTGAAAGATACATAGATAGATAGATAGATAGATAGATAGATAGATAGATAGATTGATAGATACATAGATCGACCGATGGATGGATGGATGGATGGATGGATGGATGGATGGATGGATGGATTGCTGGATGACTGGCTGGCTGGCTGGCTGGCTGGCTGACTGGCTGGATGGATGGATGGATGGATGGATGGATGGAGGGATGCTGAGACACTCTGCAGTGTGTACTGACAGTTTCAGCTGGCCTAGCACTGACTGGGAGGCTCTGAGTTCTCTTCCCCACAGTGGGCAAACAAGCAAACACTGGCTGCTTCTTTCCTCTTCTTCCTGCTAGAGACACACGTTGTCCTTTCGCGGGGTGCACTGCATAGACTTGGAAAGTAGCGGCAGGGTAGATGAGGAGGAACGAGGCCCGGGAAACGGGCGCCGGCAACGTTGCCGAGACAAATGCTCCCGGAATTCTGGAGTTCCTGGATTCCAAGCACAGAGCACCCTTTTCTTGCTTGGGTGGAGGGCTTCCACTCCAACCCGAGGCATGGGTGTGTGTTCCAGTGAGGCTTGGCCTTAGGTTGTTAGCCTTCTTGGGAGCCTGAGCACTAAGGATGAGGGGTTCCAGTGGGCTGAGACGTGAGGCCACGGTTCTGCTTCCACTTAGGCTTCCCATTCCTGGTAGGCTAAGCATAGCAACCTAAAGAGGCTGCATCAGAGGTGCCACTGAAGGCTCTCATGAGATGGGAGGCTTAGGGTGACACTGGGCTGGGGCTTTGGCTCCGGGTCAGGGTCAGAATGGGGCTCAAGTTTAGCGTCAGGAAGAGGTAGGGGACAGGTTGAAGGTGTGATTTCAGGCAGACATTGTGGCTTAGGGTGAGTCTTGGGAGAGGTTTGGGCTTAGGTGTGGGCTTGAAATCGGGTAGAGGCTTTAGGTGAGGCTTACTGGTGGGGCGAGGAGTGACACTCTCCTTAGGATCCATTTCTGGCTTCGGCTTCCATTTAGGATGAGGTTTAGGTCGAAGGTCCTTCTGAAACAGCACCAGCCAAGTGAATTCCACATTGCTCTGCAAACCCCACTCTTCTCCTCGCATCGTGGCCGGTGGCCAAGCAAGGTCGGGGAGGTAGAGGAGTGAGATCCAAATCTTGAAGAAGCAGCCAAACTCTCCCACATCCATGCAAAGATCACATCGGGCCCTTGGTAGTCGTGGCCTCTGAAGACAAGTGGTGAACCTTGCAAGTCACCTGGCCTTAAAGCTGCTCTTCAACGTGCAACCCTCATGCAGGCTAGAGGGTTACATGGAAGGTGAGCCTCTGGGAAAACAGTCCTGCGTCCTCTGCCTTCCCAAGAGACAGAGAGCAACAGAGACAGACAGACAGACAGACAGACAGAGGGAGAGAGGGTGAGAGGGAGAGAGAGAAAGCGAAAGAGGAGGAGAAAGGCAGCAGTGAGCGGCGGCGAGAGCAGCAGGCTGGGCGCAGAGGCTGTGCTGGGTGGGTTGGATCAGGTCCCCCAAGCAGCGGCAGCAGGTGCGTGTGAGGCCAGAGCGGCAGAGGCAGAGGCTGCAGAGGCTGGCAAGGGTGCAGCGGCGAGCGGAGGCTCCCCGCAGAGGCAGCGAGCAGCAGTTGGGGCTTTGGGAAGCAGTGTGAGGCGTCTACGGCCATACCACCCTGAACGCGCCCGATCTCGTCTGATCTCGGAAGCTAAGCAGGGTCGGGCCTGGTTAGTACTTGGATGGGAGACCGCCTGGGAATACCGGGTGCTGTAGGCTTTTGCCTCCGCTCCCCAGCCCACTAGGCTGCTTGCTGCCTCACAGCCACTGCCCAATACTTTTAGGCTCACTCACTGCCTCGCACCTCCACCTCAACCCAACATCACACCAGCCACAGGGGAAAAGACAGCTAGCTGTCTGGATGCACAACTCACACCACACAGCCTGGCAGGCACGCAATGCTTTCCACCTAGGAAAAGCAGGAAAACCCAGGCCTGGGCCGGCCTGACGCCCAGCCTCACCGCTGACAGCTTGGCCTGAGACCACACCACATTCCTACACAGGACAGGACACTTCTTCTGGGCAGCACAAAGGCACCTGGCCTCCTCTTGCTCCTGCAATCCTGACCACATCCTCCCAACCACTCCTGAAAAGCAGCTCATGAACACAAGGCTAGGCTTGTGGCTCCAGGACTGAAAGGCCTGCCCGGCCAGCCGGAACTCACACCACCCTGGGTTAAGCCCTGCTACCCCAGATGGCTTGGTTGCGGGCTTGGAGGCTTCCTCCTGCCATGGGTTGAGTTTGCGTGGGCCGGGTAGATGGGCTCATGGGGAAAGTGGATGGAAGTGTACATGGATGCATGGATGCATGGGTAGACAGCTGGATGCATGGCTGACTGGATGGATGGCTGGATGGATGGCTGGATGGATGCCTAGGTGCATAGTGGGTGTATGGATGGATGCGGGCACGCATGCATGCATGGATGGTGGATGCATGCGTGCATGGTTGGGTCGGTGGATGCATGCCTGGATCCACCCATGGATGCCGGGGTGGCTGGCCGTACAGCCTGATTCATGGATGGATGTTGATTGGATGGATGGTGGATGGATGGACGGAGCCACGCGTGGAAGGATGCATGGATGGATGGACTGAAAGATACATAGATAGATAGATAGATAGATAGATAGATAGATAGATAGATAGATTGATAGATACATAGATCGACCGATGGATGGATGGATGGATGGATGGATGGATGGATGGATGGATGGATTGCTGGATGACTGGCTGGCTGGCTGGCTGGCTGGCTGACTGGCTGGCTTGCTGGCTGGCTGGCTGGATGGATGGATGGATGGTGGGATGCTGAGACACTCTGCAGTGTGTACTGACAGTTTCAGCTGGCCTAGCACTGACTGGGAGGCTCTGAGTTCTCTTCCCCACAGTGGGCAAACAAGCAAACACTGGCTGCTTCTTTCCTCTTCTTCCTGCTAGAGACACACGTTGTCCTTTCGCGGGGTGCACTGCATAGACTTGGAAAGTAGCGGCAGGGTAGATGAGGAGGAACGAGGCCCGGGAAACGGGCGCCGGCAACGTTGCCGAGACAAATGCTCCCGGAATTCTGGAGTTCCTGGATTCCAAGCACAGAGCACCCTTTTCTTGCTTGGGTGGAGGGCTTCCACTCCAACCCGAGGCATGGGTGTGTGTTCCAGTGAGGCTTGGCCTTAGGTTGTTAGCCTTCTTGGGAGCCTGAGCACTAAGGATGAGGGGTTCCAGTGGGCTGAGACGTGAGGCCACGGTTCTGCTTCCACTTAGGCTTCCCATTCCTGGTAGGCTAAGCATAGCAACCTAAAGAGGCTGCATCAGAGGTGCCACTGAAGGCTCTCATGAGATGGGAGGCTTAGGGTGACACTGGGCTGGGGCTTTGGCTCCGGGTCAGGGTCAGAATGGGGCTCAAGTTTAGCGTCAGGAAGAGGTAGGGGACAGGTTGAAGGTGTGATTTCAGGCAGACATTGTGGCTTAGGGTG
>NC_143513.1:11909864-11917364 GCF_031878675.1 Megascapheus bottae | reverse complement strand
ACTGACTGGGAGGCTCTGAGTTCTCTTCCCCACAGTGGGCAAACAAGCAAACACTGGCTGCTTCTTTCCTCTTCTTCCTGCTAGAGACACACGTTGTCCTTTCGCGGGGTGCACTGCATAGACTTGGAAAGTAGCGGCAGGGTAGATGAGGAGGAACGAGGCCCGGGAAACGGGCGCCGGCAACGTTGCCGAGACAAATGCTCCCGGAATTCTGGAGTTCCTGGATTCCAAGCACAGAGCACCCTTTTCTTGCTTGGGTGGAGGGCTTCCACTCCAACCCGAGGCATGGGTGTGTGTTCCAGTGAGGCTTGGCCTCAGGTTGTTAGCCTTCTTGGGAGCCTGAGCACTAAGGATGAGGGGTTCCAGTGGGCTGAGACGTGAGGCCACGGTTCTGCTTCCACTTAGGCTTCCCATTCCTGGTAGGCTAAGCATAGCAACCTAAAGAGGCTGCATCAGAGGTGCCACTGAAGGCTCTCATGAGATGGGAGGCTTAGGGTGACACTGGGCTGGGGCTTTGGCTCCGGGTCAGGGTCAGAATGGGGCTCAAGTTTAGCGTCAGGAAGAGGTAGGGGACAGGTTGAAGGTGTGATTTCAGGCAGACATTGTGGCTTAGGGTGAGTCTTGGGAGAGGTTTGGGCTTAGGTGTGGGCTTGAAATCGGGTAGAGGCTTTAGGTGAGGCTTACTGGTGGGGCGAGGAGTGACACTCTCCTTAGGATCCATTTCTGGCTTCGGCTTCCATTTAGGATGAGGTTTAGGTCGAAGGTCCTTCTGAAACAGCACCAGCCAAGTGAATTCCACATTGCTCTGCAAACCCCACTCTTCTCCTCGCATCGTGGCCGGTGGCCAAGCAAGGTCGGGGAGGTAGAGGAGTGAGATCCAAATCTTGAAGAAGCAGCCAAACTCTCCCACATCCATGCAAAGATCACATCGGGCCCTTGGTAGTCGTGGCCTCTGAAGACAAGTGGTGAACCTTGCAAGTCACCTGGCCTTAAAGCTGCTCTTCAACGTGCAACCCTCATGCAGGCTAGAGGGTTACATGGAAGGTGAGCCTCTGGGAAAACAGTCCTGCGTCCTCTGCCTTCCCAAGAGACAGAGAGCAACAGAGACAGACAGACAGACAGACAGACAGAGGGAGAGAGGGTGAGAGGGAGAGAGAGAAAGCGAAAGAGGAGGAGAAAGGCAGCGGTGAGCGGCGGCGAGAGCAGCAGGCTGGGCGCAGAGGCTGTGCTGGGTGGGTTGGATCAGGTCCCCCAAGCAGCGGCAGCAGGTGCGTGTGAGGCCAGAGCGGCAGAGGCAGAGGCTGCAGAGGCTGGCAAGGGTGCAGCGGCGAGCGGAGGCTCCCCGCAGAGGCAGCGAGCAGCAGTTGGGGCTTTGGGAAGCAGTGTGAGGCGTCTACGGCCGTACCACCCTGAACGCGCCCGATCTCGTCTGATCTCGGAAGCTAAGCAGGGTCGGGCCTGGTTAGTACTTGGATGGGAGACCGCCTGGGAATACCGGGTGCTGTAGGCTTTTGCCTCCGCTCCCCAGCCCACTAGGCTGCTTGCTGCCTCACAGCCACTGCCCAATACTTTTAGGCTCACTCACTGCCTCGCACCTCCACCTCAACCCAACATCACACCAGCCACAGGGGAAAAGACAGCTAGCTGTCTGGATGCACAACTCACACCACACAGCCTGGCAGGCACGCAATGCTTTCCACCTAGGAAAAGCAGGAAAACCCAGGCCTGGGCCGGCCTGACGCCCAGCCTCACCGCTGACAGCTTGGCCTGAGACCACACCACATTCCTACACAGGACAGGACACTTCTTCTGGGCAGCACAAAGGCACCTGGCCTCCTCTTGCTCCTGCAATCCTGACCACATCCTCCCAACCACTCCTGAAAAGCAGCTCATGAACACAAGGCTAGGCTTGTGGCTCCAGGACTGAAAGGCCTGCCCGGCCAGCCGGAACTCACACCACCCTGGGTTAAGCCCTGCTACCCCAGATGGCTTGGTTGCGGGCTTGGAGGCTTCCTCCTGCCATGGGTTGAGTTTGCGTGGGCCGGGTAGATGGGCTCATGGGGAAAGTGGATGGAAGTGTACATGGATGCATGGATGCATGGGTAGACAGCTGGATGCATGGCTGACTGGATGGATGGCTGGATGGATGGCTGGATGGATGCCTAGGTGCATAGTGGGTGTATGGATGGATGCGGGCACGCATGCATGCATGGATGGTGGATGCATGCGTGCATGGTTGGGTCGGTGGATGCATGCCTGGATCCACCCATGGATGCCGGGGTGGCTGGCCGTACAGCCTGATTCATGGATGGATGTTGATTGGATGGATGGTGGATGGATGGACGGAGCCACGCGTGGAAGGATGCATGGATGGATGGACTGAAAGATACATAGATAGATAGATAGATAGATAGATAGATAGATAGATAGATAGATAGATTGATAGATACATAGATCGACCGATGGATGGATGGATGGATGGATGGATGGATGGATGGATGGATGGATGGATTGCTGGATGACTGGCTGGCTGGCTGGCTGGCTGGCTGACTGGCTGGCTGGCTGGATGGATGGATGGATGGATGGAGGGATGCTGAGACACTCTGCAGTGTGTACTGACAGTTTCAGCTGGCCTAGCACTGACTGGGAGGCTCTGAGTTCTCTTCCCCACAGTGGGCAAACAAGCAAACACTGGCTGCTTCTTTCCTCTTCTTCCTGCTAGAGACACACGTTGTCCTTTCGCGGGGTGCACTGCATAGACTTGGAAAGTAGCGGCAGGGTAGATGAGGAGGAACGAGGCCCGGGAAACGGGCGCCGGCAACGTTGCCGAGACAAATGCTCCCGGAATTCTGGAGTTCCTGGATTCCAAGCACAGAGCACCCTTTTCTTGCTTGGGTGGAGGGCTTCCACTCCAACCCGAGGCATGGGTGTGTGTTCCAGTGAGGCTTGGCCTCAGGTTGTTAGCCTTCTTGGGAGCCTGAGCACTAAGGATGAGGGGTTCCAGTGGGCTGAGACGTGAGGCCACGGTTCTGCTTCCACTTAGGCTTCCCATTCCTGGTAGGCTAAGCATAGCAACCTAAAGAGGCTGCATCAGAGGTGCCACTGAAGGCTCTCATGAGATGGGAGGCTTAGGGTGACACTGGGCTGGGGCTTTGGCTCCGGGTCAGGGTCAGAATGGGGCTCAAGTTTAGCGTCAGGAAGAGGTAGGGGACAGGTTGAAGGTGTGATTTCAGGCAGACATTGTGGCTTAGGGTGAGTCTTGGGAGAGGTTTGGGCTTAGGTGTGGGCTTGAAATCGGGTAGAGGCTTTAGGTGAGGCTTACTGGTGGGGCGAGGAGTGACACTCTCCTTAGGATCCATTTCTGGCTTCGGCTTCCATTTAGGATGAGGTTTAGGTCGAAGGTCCTTCTGAAACAGCACCAGCCAAGTGAATTCCACATTGCTCTGCAAACCCCACTCTTCCCCTCGCATCGTGGCCGGTGGCCAAGCAAGGTCGGGGAGGTAGAGGAGTGAGATCCAAATCTTGAAGAAGCAGCCAAACTCTCCCACATCCATGCAAAGATCACATCGGGCCCTTGGTAGTCGTGGCCTCTGAAGACAAGTGGTGAACCTTGCAAGTCACCTGGCCTTAAAGCTGCTCTTCAACGTGCAACCCTCATGCAGGCTAGAGGGTTACATGGAAGGTGAGCCTCTGGGAAAACAGTCCTGCGTCCTCTGCCTTCCCAAGAGACAGAGAGCAACAGAGACAGACAGACAGACAGACAGACAGAGGGAGAGAGGGTGAGAGGGAGAGAGAGAAAGCGAAAGAGGAGGAGAAAGGCAGCGGTGAGCGGCGGCGAGAGCAGCAGGCTGGGCGCAGAGGCTGTGCTGGGTGGGGTGGATCAGGTCCCCCAAGCAGCGGCAGCAGGTGCGTGTGAGGCCAGAGCGGCAGAGGCAGAGGCTGCAGAGGCTGGCAAGGGTGCAGCGGCGAGCGGAGGCTCCCCGCAGAGGCAGCGAGCAGCAGTTGGGGCTTTGGGAAGCAGTGTGAGGCGTCTACGGCCATACCACCCTGAACGCGCCCGATCTCGTCTGATCTCGGAAGCTAAGCAGGGTCGGGCCTGGTTAGTACTTGGATGGGAGACCGCCTGGGAATACCGGGTGCTGTAGGCTTTTGCCTCCGCTCCCCAGCCCACTAGGCTGCTTGCTGCCTCACAGCCACTGCCCAATACTTTTAGGCTCACTCACTGCCTCGCACCTCCACCTCAACCCAACATCACACCAGCCACAGGGGAAAAGACAGCTAGCTGTCTGGATGCACAACTCACACCACACAGCCTGGCAGGCACGCAATGCTTTCCACCTAGGAAAAGCAGGAAAACCCAGGCCTGGGCCGGCCTGACGCTCAGCCTCACCGCTGACAGCTTGGCCTGAGACCACACCACATTCCTACACAGGACAGGACATTTCTTCTGGGCAGCACAAAGGCACCTGGCCTCCTCTTGCTCCTGCAATCCTGACCACATCCTCCCAACCACTCCTGAAAAGCAGCTCAAGAACACAAGGCTAGGCTTGTGGCTCCAGGACTGAAAGGCCTGCCCGGCCAGCCGGAACTCACACCACTCTGGGTTAAGCCCTGCTACCCCAGATGGCTTGGTTGCGGGCTTGGAGGCTTCCTCCTGCCATGGGTTGAGTTTGCGTGGGCCGGGTAGATGGGCTCATGGGGAAAGTGGATGGAAGTGTACATGGATGCATGGATGCATGGGTAGACAGCTGGATGCATGGCTGACTGGATGGATGGCTGGATGGATGGCTGGATGGATGCCTAGGTGCATAGTGGGTGTATGGATGGATGCGGGCACGCATGCATGCATGCATGGATGGTGGATGCATGCGTGCATGGTTGGGTCGGTGGATGCATGCCTGGATCCACCCATGGATGCCGGGGTGGCTGGCCGTACAGCCTGATTCATGGATGGATGTTGATTGGATGGATGGTGGATGGATGGACGGAGCCACGCGTGGAAGGATGCATGGATGGATGGACTGAAAGATACATAGATAGATAGATAGATAGATAGATAGATAGATAGATAGATAGATAGATTGATAGATACATAGATCGACCGATGGATGGATGGATGGATGGATGGATGGATGGATGGATGGATGGATGGATTGCTGGATGACTGGCTGGCTGGCTGGCTGGCTGGCTGACTGGCTGGCTGGCTGGATGGATGGATGGATGGATGGAGGGATGCTGAGACACTCTGCAGTGTGTACTGACAGTTTCAGCTGGCCTAGCACTGACTGGGAGGCTCTGAGTTCTCTTCCCCACAGTGGGCAAACAAGCAAACACTGGCTGCTTCTTTCCTCTTCTTCCTGCTAGAGACACACGTTGTCCTTTCGCGGGGTGCACTGCATAGACTTGGAAAGTAGCGGCAGGGTAGATGAGGAGGAACGAGGCCCGGGAAACGGGCGCCGGCAACGTTGCCGAGACAAATGCTCCCGGAATTCTGGAGTTCCTGGATTCCAAGCACAGAGCACCCTTTTCTTGCTTGGGTGGAGGGCTTCCACTCCAACCCGAGGCATGGGTGTGTGTTCCAGTGAGGCTTGGCCTCAGGTTGTTAGCCTTCTTGGGAGCCTGAGCACTAAGGATGAGGGGTTCCAGTGGGCTGAGACGTGAGGCCACGGTTCTGCTTCCACTTAGGCTTCCCATTCCTGGTAGGCTAAGCATAGCAACCTAAAGAGGCTGCATCAGAGGTGCCACTGAAGGCTCTCATGAGATGGGAGGCTTAGGGTGACACTGGGCTGGGGCTTTGGCTCCGGGTCAGGGTCAGAATGGGGCTCAAGTTTAGCGTCAGGAAGAGGTAGGGGACAGGTTGAAGGTGTGATTTCAGGCAGACATTGTGGCTTAGGGTGAGTCTTGGGAGAGGTTTGGGCTTAGGTGTGGGCTTGAAATCGGGTAGAGGCTTTAGGTGAGGCTTACTGGTGGGGCGAGGAGTGACACTCTCCTTAGGATCCATTTCTGGCTTCGGCTTCCATTTAGGATGAGGTTTAGGTCGAAGGTCCTTCTGAAACAGCACCAGCCAAGTGAATTCCACATTGCTCTGCAAACCCCACTCTTCCCCTCGCATCGTGGCCGGTGGCCAAGCAAGGTCGGGGAGGTAGAGGAGTGAGATCCAAATCTTGAAGAAGCAGCCAAACTCTCCCACATCCATGCAAAGATCACATCGGGCCCTTGGTAGTCGTGGCCTCTGAAGACAAGTGGTGAACCTTGCAAGTCACCTGGCCTTAAAGCTGCTCTTCAACGTGCAACCCTCATGCAGGCTAGAGGGTTACATGGAAGGTGAGCCTCTGGGAAAACAGTCCTGCGTCCTCTGCCTTCCCAAGAGACAGAGAGCAACAGAGACAGACAGACAGACAGACAGACAGAGGGAGAGAGGGTGAGAGGGAGAGAGAGAAAGCGAAAGAGGAGGAGAAAGGCAGCGGTGAGCGGCGGCGAGAGCAGCAGGCTGGGCGCAGAGGCTGTGCTGGGTGGGGTGGATCAGGTCCCCCAAGCAGCGGCAGCAGGTGCGTGTGAGGCCAGAGCGGCAGAGGCAGAGGCTGCAGAGGCTGGCAAGGGTGCAGCGGCGAGCGGAGGCTCCCCGCAGAGGCAGCGAGCAGCAGTTGGGGCTTTGGGAAGCAGTGTGAGGCGTCTACGGCCATACCACCCTGAACGCGCCCGATCTCGTCTGATCTCGGAAGCTAAGCAGGGTCGGGCCTGGTTAGTACTTGGATGGGAGACCGCCTGGGAATACCGGGTGCTGTAGGCTTTTGCCTCCGCTCCCCAGCCCACTAGGCTGCTTGCTGCCTCACAGCCACTGCCCAATACTTTTAGGCTCACTCACTGCCTCGCACCTCCACCTCAACCCAACATCACACCAGCCACAGGGGAAAAGACAGCTAGCTGTCTGGATGCACAACTCACACCACACAGCCTGGCAGGCACGCAATGCTTTCCACCTAGGAAAAGCAGGAAAACCCAGGCCTGGGCCGGCCTGACGCTCAGCCTCACCGCTGACAGCTTGGCCTGAGACCACACCACATTCCTACACAGGACAGGACATTTCTTCTGGGCAGCACAAAGGCACCTGGCCTCCTCTTGCTCCTGCAATCCTGACCACATCCTCCCAACCACTCCTGAAAAGCAGCTCAAGAACACAAGGCTAGGCTTGTGGCTCCAGGACTGAAAGGCCTGCCCGGCCAGCCGGAACTCACACCACTCTGGGTTAAGCCCTGCTACCCCAGATGGCTTGGTTGCGGGCTTGGAGGCTTCCTCCTGCCATGGGTTGAGTTTGCGTGGGCCGGGTAGATGGGCTCATGGGGAAAGTGGATGGAAGTGTACATGGATGCATGGATGCATGGGTAGACAGCTGGATGCATGGCTGACTGGATGGATGGCTGGATGGATGGCTGGATGGATGCCTAGGTGCATAGTGGGTGTATGGATGGATGCGGGCACGCATGCATGCATGCATGGATG
>NC_143513.1:11889864-11894864 GCF_031878675.1 Megascapheus bottae | reverse complement strand
GGCAAGGGTGCAGCGGCGAGCGGAGGCTCCCCGCAGAGGCAGCGAGCAGCAGTTGGGGCTTTGGGAAGCAGTGTGAGGCGTCTACGGCCATACCACCCTGAACGCGCCCGATCTCGTCTGATCTCGGAAGCTAAGCAGGGTCGGGCCTGGTTAGTACTTGGATGGGAGACCGCCTGGGAATACCGGGTGCTGTAGGCTTTTGCCTCCGCTCCCCAGCCCACTAGGCTGCTTGCTGCCTCACAGCCACTGCCCAATACTTTTAGGCTCACTCACTGCCTCGCACCTCCACCTCAACCCAACATCACACCAGCCACAGGGGAAAAGACAGCTAGCTGTCTGGATGCACAACTCACACCACACAGCCTGGCAGGCACGCAATGCTTTCCACCTAGGAAAAGCAGGAAAACCCAGGCCTGGGCCGGCCTGACGCCCAGCCTCACCGCTGACAGCTTGGCCTGAGACCACACCACATTCCTACACAGGACAGGACACTTCTTCTGGGCAGCACAAAGGCACCTGGCCTCCTCTTGCTCCTGCAATCCTGACCACATCCTCCCAACCACTCCTGAAAAGCAGCTCATGAACACAAGGCTAGGCTTGTGGCTCCAGGACTGAAAGGCCTGCCCGGCCAGCCGGAACTCACACCACCCTGGGTTAAGCCCTGCTACCCCAGATGGCTTGGTTGCGGGCTTGGAGGCTTCCTCCTGCCATGGGTTGAGTTTGCGTGGGCCGGGTAGATGGGCTCATGGGGAAAGTGGATGGAAGTGTACATGGATGCATGGATGCATGGGTAGACAGCTGGATGCATGGCTGACTGGATGGATGGCTGGATGGATGGCTGGATGGATGCCTAGGTGCATAGTGGGTGTATGGATGGATGCGGGCACGCATGCATGCATGGATGGTGGATGCATGCGTGCATGGTTGGGTCGGTGGATGCATGCCTGGATCCACCCATGGATGCCGGGGTGGCTGGCCGTACAGCCTGATTCATGGATGGATGTTGATTGGATGGATGGTGGATGGATGGACGGAGCCACGCGTGGAAGGATGCATGGATGGATGGACTGAAAGATACATAGATAGATAGATAGATAGATAGATAGATAGATAGATAGATAGATAGATAGATTGATTGATAGATAGATTGATAGATACATAGATCGACCGATGGATGGATGGATGGATGGATGGATGGATGGATGGATGGATGGATGGATGGATTGCTGGATGACTGGCTGGCTGGCTGGCTGGCTGGCTGACTGGCTGGCTGGCTGGCTGGCTGGATGGATGGATGGATGGATGGAGGGATGCTGAGACACTCTGCAGTGTGTACTGACAGTTTCAGCTGGCCTAGCACTGACTGGGAGGCTCTGAGTTCTCTTCCCCACAGTGGGCAAACAAGCAAACACTGGCTGCTTCTTTCCTCTTCTTCCTGCTAGAGACACACGTTGTCCTTTCGCGGGGTGCACTGCATAGACTTGGAAAGTAGCGGCAGGGTAGATGAGGAGGAACGAGGCCCGGGAAACGGGCGCCGGCAACGTTGCCGAGACAAATGCTCCCGGAATTCTGGAGTTCCTGGATTCCAAGCACAGAGCACCCTTTTCTTGCTTGGGTGGAGGGCTTCCACTCCAACCCGAGGCATGGGTGTGTGTTCCAGTGAGGCTTGGCCTTAGGTTGTTAGCCTTCTTGGGAGCCTGAGCACTAAAGATGAGGGGTTCCAGTGGGCTGAGACGTGAGGCCACGGTTCTGCTTCCACTTAGGCTTCCCATTCCTGGTAGGCTAAGCATAGCAACCTAAAGAGGCTGCATCAGAGGTGCCACTGAAGGCTCTCATGAGATGGGAGGCTTAGGGTGACACTTGGCTGGGGCTTTGGCTCCGGGTCAGGGTCAGAATGGGGCTCAAGTTTAGCGTCAGGAAGAGGTAGGGGACAGGTTGAAGGTGTGATTTCAGGCAGACATTGTGGCTTAGGGTGAGTCTTGGGAGAGGTTTGGGCTTAGGTGTGGGCTTGAAATCGGGTAGAGGCTTTAGGTGAGGCTTACTGGTGGGGCGAGGAGTGACACTCTCCTTAGGATCCATTTCTGGCTTCGGCTTCCATTTAGGATGAGGTTTAGGTCGAAGGTCCTTCTGAAACAGCACCAGCCAAGTGAATTCCACATTGCTCTGCAAACCCCACTCTTCTCCTCGCATCGTGGCCGGTGGCCAAGCAAGGTCGGGGAGGTAGAGGAGTGAGATCCAAATCTTGAAGAAGCAGCCAAACTCTCCCACATCCATGCAAAGATCACATCGGGCCCTTGGTAGTCGTGGCCTCTGAAGACAAGTGGTGAACCTTGCAAGTCACCTGGCCTTAAAGCTGCTCTTCAACGTGCAACCCTCATGCAGGCTAGAGGGTTACATGGAAGGTGAGCCTCTGGGAAAACAGTCCTGCGTCCTCTGCCTTCCCAAGAGACAGAGAGCAACAGAGACAGACAGACAGACAGACAGACAGAGGGAGAGAGGGTGAGAGGGAGAGAGAGAAAGCGAAAGAGGAGGAGAAAGGCAGCGGTGAGCGGCGGCGAGAGCAGCAGGCTGGGCGCAGAGGCTGTGCTGGGTGGGTTGGATCAGGTCCCCCAAGCAGCGGCAGCAGGTGCGTGTGAGGCCAGAGCGGCAGAGGCAGAGGCAGAGGCTGCAGAGGCTGGCAAGGGTGCAGCGGCGAGCGGAGGCTCCCCGCAGAGGCAGCGAGCAGCAGTTGGGGCTTTGGGAAGCAGGGTGAGGCGTCTACGGCCATACCACCCTGAACGCGCCCGATCTCGTCTGATCTCGGAAGCTAAGCAGGGTCGGGCCTGGTTAGTACTTGGATGGGAGACCGCCTGGGAATACCGGGTGCTGTAGACTTTTGCCTCCGCTCCCCAGCCCACTAGGCTGCTTGCTGCCTCACAGCCACTGCCCACTACTTTTAGGCTCACTCACTGCCTCGCACCTCCACCTCAACCCAACATCACACCAGCCACAGGGGAAAAGACAGCTAGCTGTCTGGATGCACAACTCACACCACACAGCCTGGCAGGCACGCAATGCTTTCCACCTAGGAAAAGCAGGAAAACCCAGGCCTGGGCCGGCCTGACGCCCAGCCTCACCGCTGACAGCTTGGCCTGAGACCACACCACATTCCTACACAGGACAGGACACTTCTTCTGGGCAGCACAAAGGCACCTGGCCTCCTCTTGCTCCTGCAATCCTGACCACATCCTCCCAACCACTCCTGAAAAGCAGCTCATGAACACAAGGCTAGGCTTGTGGCTCCAGGACTGAAAGGCCTGCCCGGCCAGCCGGAACTCACACCACCCTGGGTTAAGCCCTGCTACCCCAGATGGCTTGGTTGCGGGCTTGGAGGCTTCCTCCTGCCATGGGTTGAGTTTGCGTGGGCCGGGTAGATGGGCTCATGGGGAAAGTGGATGGAAGTGTACATGGATGCATGGATGCATGGGTAGACAGCTGGATGCATGGCCGACTGGATGGATGGCTGGATGGATGGCTGGATGGATGGCTGGATGGATGCCTAGGTGCATAGTGGGTGTATGGATGGATGCGGGCACGCATGCATGCATGGATGGTGGATGCATGCGTGCATGGTTGGGTCGGTGGATGCATGCCTGGATCCACCCATGGATGCCGGGGTGGCTGGCCGTACAGCCTGATTCATGGATGGATGTTGATTGGATGGATGGTGGATGGATGGACGGAGCCACGCATGGAAGGATGCATGGATGGATGGACTGAAAGATACATAGATGGATAGATAGATAGATAGATAGATAGATAGATAGATAGATAGATAGATAGATTGATAGATTGATTGATAGATACATAGATCGACCGATGGATGGATGGATGGATGGATGGATGGATGGATGGATGGATGGATGACTGGCTGGCTGACTGGCTGGCTGACTGACTGGCTGGCTGGCTGGCTGGCTGGCTGGCTGGCTGGATGGATGGATGGCTGGATGAATGGATGCTGAGACACTCTGCAGTGTGTACTGACAGTTTCAGCTGGCCTAGCACTGACTGGGAGGCTCTGAGTTCTCTTCCCCACAGTGGGCAAACAAGCAAACACTGGCTGCTTCTTTCCTCTTCTTCCTGCTAGGGACACACGTTGTCCTTTCGCGGCGTGCACTGCATAGACTTGGAAAGTAGCGGCAGGGTAGATGAGGAGGAACGAGGCCCGGGAAACGGGCGCCGGCAACGTTGCCGAGACAAATGCTCCCGGAATTCTGGAGTTCCTGGATTCCAAGCACAGAGCACCCTTTTCTTGCTTGGGTGGAGGGCTTCCACTCCAACCCGAGGCATGGGTGTGTGTTCCAGTGAGGCTTGGCCTTAGGTTGTTAGCCTTCTTGGGAGCCTGAGCACTAAGGATGAGGGGTTCCAGTGGGCTGAGACGTGAGGCCACGGTTCTGCTTCCACTTAGGCTTCCCATTCCTGGTAGGCTAAGCATAGCAACCTAAAGAGGCTGCATCAGAGGTGCCACTGAAGGCTCTCATGAGATGGGAGGCTTAGGGTGACACTGGGCTGGGGCTTTGGCTCCGGGTCAGGGTCAGAATGGGGCTCAAGTTTAGCGTCAGGAAGAGGTAGGGGACAGGTTGAAGGTGTGATTTCAGGCAGACATTGTGGCTTAGGGTGAGTCTTGGGAGAGGTTTGGGCTTAGGTGTGGGCTTGAAATCGGGTAGAGGCTTTAGGTGAGGCTTACTGGTGGGGCGAGGAGTGACACTCTCCTTAGGATCCATTTCTGGCTTCGGCTTCCATTTAGGATGAGGTTTAGGTCGAAGGTCCTTCTGAAACAGCACCAGCCAAGTGAATTCCACATTGCTCTGCAAACCCCACTCTTCTCCTCGCATCGTGGCCGGTGGCCAAGCAAGGTCGGGGAGGTAGAGGAGTGAGATCCAAATCTTGAAGAAGCAGCCAAACTCTCCCACATCCATGCAAAGATCACATCGGGCCCTTGGTAGTCGTGGCCTCTGAAG
>NC_143513.1:11882364-11884864 GCF_031878675.1 Megascapheus bottae | reverse complement strand
AGAGGCTTTAGGTGAGGCTTACTGGTGGGGCGAGGAGTGACACTCTCCTTAGGATCCATTTCTGGCTTCGGCTTCCATTTAGGATGAGGTTTAGGTCGAAGGTCCTTCTGAAACAGCACCAGCCAAGTGAATTCCACATTGCTCTGCAAACCCCACTCTTCTCCTCGCATCGTGGCCGGTGGCCAAGCAAGGTCGGGGAGGTAGAGGAGTGAGATCCAAATCTTGAAGAAGCAGCCAAACTCTCCCACATCCATGCAAAGATCACATCGGGCCCTTGGTAGTCGTGGCCTCTGAAGACAAGTGGTGAACCTTGCAAGTCACCTGGCCTTAAAGCTGCTCTTCAACGTGCAACCCTCATGCAGGCTAGAGGGTTACATGGAAGGTGAGCCTCTGGGAAAACAGTCCTGCGTCCTCTGCCTTCCCAAGAGACAGAGAGCAACAGAGACAGACAGACAGACAGACAGACAGAGGGAGAGAGGGTGAGAGGGAGAGAGAGAAAGCGAAAGAGGAGGAGAAAGGCAGCGGTGAGCGGCGGCGAGAGCAGCAGGCTGGGCGCAGAGGCTGTGCTGGGTGGGTTGGATCAGGTCCCCCAAGCAGCGGCAGCAGGTGCGTGTGAGGCCAGAGCGGCAGAGGCAGAGGCTGCAGAGGCTGGCAAGGGTGCAGCGGCGAGCGGAGGCTCCCCGCAGAGGCAGCGAGCAGCAGTTGGGGCTTTGGGAAGCAGTGTGAGGCGTCTACGGCCATACCACCCTGAACGCGCCCGATCTCGTCTGATCTCGGAAGCTAAGCAGGGTCGGGCCTGGTTAGTACTTGGATGGGAGACCGCCTGGGAATACCGGGTGCTGTAGGCTTTTGCCTCCGCTCCCCAGCCCACTAGGCTGCTTGCTGCCTCACAGCCACTGCCCAATACTTTTAGGCTCACTCACTGCCTCGCACCTCCACCTCAACCCAACATCACACCAGCCACAGGGGAAAAGACAGCTAGCTGTCTGGATGCACAACTCACACCACACAGCCTGGCAGGCACGCAATGCTTTCCACCTAGGAAAAGCAGGAAAACCCAGGCCTGGGCCGGCCTGACGCCCAGCCTCACCGCTGACAGCTTGGCCTGAGACCACACCACATTCCTACACAGGACAGGACACTTCTTCTGGGCAGCACAAAGGCACCTGGCCTCCTCTTGCTCCTGCAATCCTGACCACATCCTCCCAACCACTCCTGAAAAGCAGCTCATGAACACAAGGCTAGGCTTGTGGCTCCAGGACTGAAAGGCCTGCCCGGCCAGCCGGAACTCACACCACCCTGGGTTAAGCCCTGCTACCCCAGATGGCTTGGTTGCGGGCTTGGAGGCTTCCTCCTGCCATGGGTTGAGTTTGCGTGGGCCGGGTAGATGGGCTCATGGGGAAAGTGGATGGAAGTGTACATGGATGCATGGATGCATGGGTAGACAGCTGGATGCATGGCTGACTGGATGGATGGCTGGATGGATGGCTGGATGGATGCCTAGGTGCATAGTGGGTGTATGGATGGATGCGGGCACGCATGCATGCATGGATGGTGGATGCATGCGTGCATGGTTGGGTCGGTGGATGCATGCCTGGATCCACCCATGGATGCCGGGGTGGCTGGCCGTACAGCCTGATTCATGGATGGATGTTGATTGGATGGATGGTGGATGGATGGACGGAGCCACGCGTGGAAGGATGCATGGATGGATGGACTGAAAGATACATAGATAGATAGATAGATAGATAGATAGATAGATAGATAGATAGATAGATACATAGATCGACCGATGGATGGATGGATGGATGGATGGATGGATGGATGGATTGCTGGATGACTGGCTGGCTGGCTGGCTGGCTGGCTGGCTGACTGGCTGGATGGATGGATGGATGGATGGATGGAGGGATGCTGAGACACTCTGCAGTGTGTACTGACAGTTTCAGCTGGCCTAGCACTGACTGGGAGGCTCTGAGTTCTCTTCCCCACAGTGGGCAAACAAGCAAACACTGGCTGCTTCTTTCCTCTTCTTCCTGCTAGAGACACACGTTGTCCTTTCGCGGGGTGCACTGCATAGACTTGGAAAGTAGCGGCAGGGTAGATGAGGAGGAACGAGGCCCGGGAAACGGGCGCCGGCAACGTTGCCGAGACAAATGCTCCCGGAATTCTGGAGTTCCTGGATTCCAAGCACAGAGCACCCTTTTCTTGCTTGGGTGGAGGGCTTCCACTCCAACCCGAGGCATGGGTGTGTGTTCCAGTGAGGCTTGGCCTTAGGTTGTTAGCCTTCTTGGGAGCCTGAGCACTAAGGATGAGGGGTTCCAGTGGGCTGAGACGTGAGGCCACGGTTCTGCTTCCACTTAGGCTTCCCATTCCTGGTAGGCTAAGCATAGCAACCTAAAGAGGCTGCATCAGAGGTGCCACTGAAGGCTCTCATGAGATGGGAGGCTTAGGGTGACACTGGGCTGGGGCTTTGGCTCCGGGTCAGGGTCAGAATGGGGCT
>NC_143513.1:11872514-11877164 GCF_031878675.1 Megascapheus bottae | reverse complement strand
CGTGAGGCCACGGTTCTGCTTCCACTTAGGCTTCCCATTCCTGGTAGGCTAAGCATAGCAACCTAAAGAGGCTGCATCAGAGGTGCCACTGAAGGCTCTCATGAGATGGGAGGCTTAGGGTGACACTGGGCTGGGGCTTTGGCTCCGGGTCAGGGTCAGAATGGGGCTCAAGTTTAGCGTCAGGAAGAGGTAGGGGACAGGTTGAAGGTGTGATTTCAGGCAGACATTGTGGCTTAGGGTGAGTCTTGGGAGAGGTTTGGGCTTAGGTGTGGGCTTGAAATCGGGTAGAGGCTTTAGGTGAGGCTTACTGGTGGGGCGAGGAGTGACACTCTCCTTAGGATCCATTTCTGGCTTCGGCTTCCATTTAGGATGAGGTTTAGGTCGAAGGTCCTTCTGAAACAGCACCAGCCAAGTGAATTCCACATTGCTCTGCAAACCCCACTCTTCTCCTCGCATCGTGGCCGGTGGCCAAGCAAGGTCGGGGAGGTAGAGGAGTGAGATCCAAATCTTGAAGAAGCAGCCAAACTCTCCCACATCCATGCAAAGATCACATCGGGCCCTTGGTAGTCGTGGCCTCTGAAGACAAGTGGTGAACCTTGCAAGTCACCTGGCCTTAAAGCTGCTCTTCAACGTGCAACCCTCATGCAGGCTAGAGGGTTACATGGAAGGTGAGCCTCTGGGAAAACAGTCCTGCGTCCTCTGCCTTCCCAAGAGACAGAGAGCAACAGAGACAGACAGACAGACAGACAGACAGAGGGAGAGAGGGTGAGAGGGAGAGAGAGAAAGCGAAAGAGGAGGAGAAAGGCAGCGGTGAGCGGCGGCGAGAGCAGCAGGCTGGGCGCAGAGGCTGTGCTGGGTGGGTTGGATCAGGTCCCCCAAGCAGCGGCAGCAGGTGCGTGTGAGGCCAGAGCGGCAGAGGCAGAGGCTGCAGAGGCTGGCAAGGGTGCAGCGGCGAGCGGAGGCTCCCCGCAGAGGCAGCGAGCAGCAGTTGGGGCTTTGGGAAGCAGTGTGAGGCGTCTACGGCCATACCACCCTGAACGCGCCCGATCTCGTCTGATCTCGGAAGCTAAGCAGGGTCGGGCCTGGTTAGTACTTGGATGGGAGACCGCCTGGGAATACCGGGTGCTGTAGGCTTTTGCCTCCGCTCCCCAGCCCACTAGGCTGCTTGCTGCCTCACAGCCACTGCCCAATACTTTTAGGCTCACTCACTGCCTCGCACCTCCACCTCAACCCAACATCACACCAGCCACAGGGGAAAAGACAGCTAGCTGTCTGGATGCACAACTCACACCACACAGCCTGGCAGGCACGCAATGCTTTCCACCTAGGAAAAGCAGGAAAACCCAGGCCTGGGCCGGCCTGACGCTCAGCCTCACCGCTGACAGCTTGGCCTGAGACCACACCACATTCCTACACAGGACAGGACATTTCTTCTGGGCAGCACAAAGGCACCTGGCCTCCTCTTGCTCCTGCAATCCTGACCACATCCTCCCAACCACTCCTGAAAAGCAGCTCAAGAACACAAGGCTAGGCTTGTGGCTCCAGGACTGAAAGGCCTGCCCGGCCAGCCGGAACTCACACCACCCTGGGTTAAGCCCTGCTACCCCAGATGGCTTGGTTGCGGGCTTGGAGGCTTCCTCCTGCCATGGGTTGAGTTTGCGTGGGCCGGGTAGATGGGCTCATGGGGAAAGTGGATGGAAGTGTACATGGATGCATGGATGCATGGGTAGACAGCTGGATGCATGGCTGACTGGATGGATGGCTGGATGGATGGCTGGATGGATGCCTAGGTGCATAGTGGGTGTATGGATGGATGCGGGCACGCATGCATGCATGCATGGATGGTGGATGCATGCGTGCATGGTTGGGTCGGTGGATGCATGCCTGGATCCACCCATGGATGCCGGGGTGGCTGGCCGTACAGCCTGATTCATGGATGGATGTTGATTGGATGGATGGTGGATGGATGGACGGAGCCACGCGTGGAAGGATGCATGGATGGATGGACTGAAAGATACATAGATAGATAGATAGATAGATAGATAGATAGATAGATAGATTGATAGATACATAGATCGACCGATGGATGGATGGATGGATGGATGGATGGATGGATGGATTGCTGGATGACTGGCTGGCTGGCTGGCTGGCTGGCTGACTGGCTGGCTGGCTGGATGGATGGATGGAGGGATGCTGAGACACTCTGCAGTGTGTACTGACAGTTTCAGCTGGCCTAGCACTGACTGGGAGGCTCTGAGTTCTCTTCCCCACAGTGGGCAAACAAGCAAACACTGGCTGCTTCTTTCCTCTTCTTCCTGCTAGAGACACACGTTGTCCTTTCGCGGGGTGCACTGCATAGACTTGGAAAGTAGCGGCAGGGTAGATGAGGAGGAACGAGGCCCGGGAAACGGGCGCCGGCAACGTTGCCGAGACAAATGCTCCCGGAATTCTGGAGTTCCTGGATTCCAAGCACAGAGCACCCTTTTCTTGCTTGGGTGGAGGGCTTCCACTCCAACCCGAGGCATGGGTGTGTGTTCCAGTGAGGCTTGGCCTCAGGTTGTTAGCCTTCTTGGGAGCCTGAGCACTAAGGATGAGGGGTTCCAGTGGGCTGAGACGTGAGGCCACGGTTCTGCTTCCACTTAGGCTTCCCATTCCTGGTAGGCTAAGCATAGCAACCTAAAGAGGCTGCATCAGAGGTGCCACTGAAGGCTCTCATGAGATGGGAGGCTTAGGGTGACACTGGGCTGGGGCTTTGGCTCCGGGTCAGGGTCAGAATGGGGCTCAAGTTTAGCGTCAGGAAGAGGTAGGGGACAGGTTGAAGGTGTGATTTCAGGCAGACATTGTGGCTTAGGGTGAGTCTTGGGAGAGGTTTGGGCTTAGGTGTGGGCTTGAAATCGGGTAGAGGCTTTAGGTGAGGCTTACTGGTGGGGCGAGGAGTGACACTCTCCTTAGGATCCATTTCTGGCTTCGGCTTCCATTTAGGATGAGGTTTAGGTCGAAGGTCCTTCTGAAACAGCACCAGCCAAGTGAATTCCACATTGCTCTGCAAACCCCACTCTTCCCCTCGCATCGTGGCCGGTGGCCAAGCAAGGTCGGGGAGGTAGAGGAGTGAGATCCAAATCTTGAAGAAGCAGCCAAACTCTCCCACATCCATGCAAAGATCACATCGGGCCCTTGGTAGTCGTGGCCTCTGAAGACAAGTGGTGAACCTTGCAAGTCACCTGGCCTTAAAGCTGCTCTTCAACGTGCAACCCTCATGCAGGCTAGAGGGTTACATGGAAGGTGAGCCTCTGGGAAAACAGTCCTGCGTCCTCTGCCTTCCCAAGAGACAGAGAGCAACAGAGACAGACAGACAGACAGACAGACAGACAGACAGACAGAGGGAGAGAGGGAGAGAGAGAAAGCGAAAGAGGAGGAGAAAGGCAGCGGTGAGCGGCGGCGAGAGCAGCAGGCTGGGCGCAGAGGCTGTGCTGGGTGGGTTGGATCAGGTCCCCCAAGCAGCGGCAGCAGGTGCGTGTGAGGCCAGAGCGGCAGAGGCAGAGGCTGCAGAGGCTGGCAAGGGTGCAGCGGCGAGCGGAGGCTCCCCGCAGAGGCAGCGAGCAGCAGTTGGGGCTTTGGGAAGCAGTGTGAGGCGTCTACGGCCATACCACCCTGAACGCGCCCGATCTCGTCTGATCTCGGAAGCTAAGCAGGGTCGGGCCTGGTTAGTACTTGGATGGGAGACCGCCTGGGAATACCGGGTGCTGTAGGCTTTTGCCTCCGCTCCCCAGCCCACTAGGCTGCTTGCTGCCTCACAGCCACTGCCCAATACTTTTAGGCTCACTCACTGCCTCGCACCTCCACCTCAACCCAACATCACACCAGCCACAGGGGAAAAGACAGCTAGCTGTCTGGATGCACAACTCACACCACACAGCCTGGCAGGCACGCAATGCTTTCCACCTAGGAAAAGCAGGAAAACCCAGGCCTGGGCCGGCCTGACGCCCAGCCTCACCGCTGACAGCTTGGCCTGAGACCACACCACATTCCTACACAGGACAGGACACTTCTTCTGGGCAGCACAAAGGCACCTGGCCTCCTCTTGCTCCTGCAATCCTGACCACATCCTCCCAACCACTCCTGAAAAGCAGCTCATGAACACAAGGCTAGGCTTGTGGCTCCAGGACTGAAAGGCCTGCCCGGCCAGCCGGAACTCACACCACCCTGGGTTAAGCCCTGCTACCCCAGATGGCTTGGTTGCGGGCTTGGAGGCTTCCTCCTGCCATGGGTTGAGTTTGCGTGGGCCGGGTAGATGGGCTCATGGGGAAAGTGGATGGAAGTGTACATGGATGCATGGATGCATGGGTAGACAGCTGGATGCATGGCTGACTGGATGGATGGCTGGATGGATGGCTGGATGGATGCCTAGGTGCATAGTGGGTGTATGGATGGATGCGGGCACGCATGCATGCATGCATGGATGGTGGATGCATGCGTGCATGGTTGGGTCGGTGGATGCATGCCTGGATCCACCCATGGATGCCGGGGTGGCTGGCCGTACAGCCTGATTCATGGATGGATGTTGATTGGATGGATGGTGGATGGATGGACGGAGCCACGCGTGGAAGGATGCATGGATGGATGGACTGAAAGATACATAGATAGATAGAT
>NC_143513.1:11852514-11855014 GCF_031878675.1 Megascapheus bottae | reverse complement strand
GTTGGATCAGGTCCCCCAAGCAGCGGCAGCAGGTGCGTGTGAGGCCAGAGCGGCAGAGGCAGAGGCTGCAGAGGCTGGCAAGGGTGCAGCGGCGAGCGGAGGCTCCCCGCAGAGGCAGCGAGCAGCAGTTGGGGCTTTGGGAAGCAGTGTGAGGCGTCTACGGCCATACCACCCTGAACGCGCCCGATCTCGTCTGATCTCGGAAGCTAAGCAGGGTCGGGCCTGGTTAGTACTTGGATGGGAGACCGCCTGGGAATACCGGGTGCTGTAGGCTTTTGCCTCCGCTCCCCAGCCCACTAGGCTGCTTGCTGCCTCACAGCCACTGCCCAATACTTTTAGGCTCACTCACTGCCTCGCACCTCCACCTCAACCCAACATCACACCAGCCACAGGGGAAAAGACAGCTAGCTGTCTGGATGCACAACTCACACCACACAGCCTGGCAGGCACGCAATGCTTTCCACCTAGGAAAAGCAGGAAAACCCAGGCCTGGGCCGGCCTGACGCTCAGCCTCACCGCTGACAGCTTGGCCTGAGACCACACCACATTCCTACACAGGACAGGACATTTCTTCTGGGCAGCACAAAGGCACCTGGCCTCCTCTTGCTCCTGCAATCCTGACCACATCCTCCCAACCACTCCTGAAAAGCAGCTCAAGAACACAAGGCTAGGCTTGTGGCTCCAGGACTGAAAGGCCTGCCCGGCCAGCCGGAACTCACACCACCCTGGGTTAAGCCCTGCTACCCCAGATGGCTTGGTTGCGGGCTTGGGGGCTTCCTCCTGCCATGGGTTGAGTTTGCGTGGGCCGGGTAGATGGGCTCATGGGGAAAGTGGATGGAAGTGTACATGGATGCATGGATGCATGGGTAGACAGCTGGATGCATGGCTGACTGGATGGATGGCTGGATGGATGGCTGGATGGATGCCTAGGTGCATAGTGGGTGTATGGATGGATGCGGGCACGCATGCATGCATGCATGGATGGTGGATGCATGCGTGCATGGTTGGGTCGGTGGATGCATGCCTGGATCCACCCATGGATGCCGGGGTGGCTGGCCGTACAGCCTGATTCATGGATGGATGTTGATTGGATGGATGGTGGATGGATGGACGGAGCCACGCGTGGAAGGATGCATGGATGGATGGACTGAAAGATACATAGATAGATAGATAGATAGATAGATAGATAGATAGATAGATAGATTGATAGATACATAGATCGACCGATGGATGGATGGATGGATGGATGGATGGATGGATGGATGGATTGCTGGATGACTGGCTGGCTGGCTGGCTGGCTGGCTGACTGGCTGGCTGGCTGGATGGATGGATGGAGGGATGCTGAGACACTCTGCAGTGTGTACTGACAGTTTCAGCTGGCCTAGCACTGACTGGGAGGCTCTGAGTTCTCTTCCCCACAGTGGGCAAACAAGCAAACACTGGCTGCTTCTTTCCTCTTCTTCCTGCTAGAGACACACGTTGTCCTTTCGCGGGGTGCACTGCATAGACTTGGAAAGTAGCGGCAGGGTAGATGAGGAGGAACGAGGCCCGGGAAACGGGCGCCGGCAACGTTGCCGAGACAAATGCTCCCGGAATTCTGGAGTTCCTGGATTCCAAGCACAGAGCACCCTTTTCTTGCTTGGGTGGAGGGCTTCCACTCCAACCCGAGGCATGGGTGTGTGTTCCAGTGAGGCTTGGCCTCAGGTTGTTAGCCTTCTTGGGAGCCTGAGCACTAAGGATGAGGGGTTCCAGTGGGCTGAGACGTGAGGCCACGGTTCTGCTTCCACTTAGGCTTCCCATTCCTGGTAGGCTAAGCATAGCAACCTAAAGAGGCTGCATCAGAGGTGCCACTGAAGGCTCTCATGAGATGGGAGGCTTAGGGTGACACTGGGCTGGGGCTTTGGCTCCGGGTCAGGGTCAGAATGGGGCTCAAGTTTAGCGTCAGGAAGAGGTAGGGGACAGGTTGAAGGTGTGATTTCAGGCAGACATTGTGGCTTAGGGTGAGTCTTGGGAGAGGTTTGGGCTTAGGTGTGGGCTTGAAATCGGGTAGAGGCTTTAGGTGAGGCTTACTGGTGGGGCGAGGAGTGACACTCTCCTTAGGATCCATTTCTGGCTTCGGCTTCCATTTAGGATGAGGTTTAGGTCGAAGGTCCTTCTGAAACAGCACCAGCCAAGTGAATTCCACATTGCTCTGCAAACCCCACTCTTCCCCTCGCATCGTGGCCGGTGGCCAAGCAAGGTCGGGGAGGTAGAGGAGTGAGATCCAAATCTTGAAGAAGCAGCCAAACTCTCCCACATCCATGCAAAGATCACATCGGGCCCTTGGTAGTCGTGGCCTCTGAAGACAAGTGGTGAACCTTGCAAGTCACCTGGCCTTAAAGCTGCTCTTCAACGTGCAACCCTCATGCAGGCTAGAGGGTTACATGGAAGGTGAGCCTCTGGGAAAACAGTCCTGCGTCCTCTGCCTTCCCAAGAGACAGAGAGCAACAGAGACAGACAG
>NC_143513.1:11830014-11837514 GCF_031878675.1 Megascapheus bottae | reverse complement strand
CGGGCGCCGGCAACGTTGCCGAGACAAATGCTCCCGGAATTCTGGAGTTCCTGGATTCCAAGCACAGAGCACCCTTTTCTTGCTTGGGTGGAGGGCTTCCACTCCAACCCGAGGCATGGGTGTGTGTTCCAGTGAGGCTTGGCCTTAGGTTGTTAGCCTTCTTGGGAGCCTGAGCACTAAGGATGAGGGGTTCCAGTGGGCTGAGACGTGAGGCCACGGTTCTGCTTCCACTTAGGCTTCCCATTCCTGGTAGGCTAAGCATAGCAACCTAAAGAGGCTGCATCAGAGGTGCCACTGAAGGCTCTCATGAGATGGGAGGCTTAGGGTGACACTGGGCTGGGGCTTTGGCTCCGGGTCAGGGTCAGAATGGGGCTCAAGTTTAGCGTCAGGAAGAGGTAGGGGACAGGTTGAAGGTGTGATTTCAGGCAGACATTGTGGCTTAGGGTGAGTCTTGGGAGAGGTTTGGGCTTAGGTGTGGGCTTGAAATCGGGTAGAGGCTTTAGGTGAGGCTTACTGGTGGGGCGAGGAGTGACACTCTCCTTAGGATCCATTTCTGGCTTCGGCTTCCATTTAGGATGAGGTTTAGGTCGAAGGTCCTTCTGAAACAGCACCAGCCAAGTGAATTCCACATTGCTCTGCAAACCCCACTCTTCTCCTCGCATCGTGGCCGGTGGCCAAGCAAGGTCGGGGAGGTAGAGGAGTGAGATCCAAATCTTGAAGAAGCAGCCAAACTCTCCCACATCCATGCAAAGATCACATCGGGCCCTTGGTAGTCGTGGCCTCTGAAGACAAGTGGTGAACCTTGCAAGTCACCTGGCCTTAAAGCTGCTCTTCAACGTGCAACCCTCATGCAGGCTAGAGGGTTACATGGAAGGTGAGCCTCTGGGAAAACAGTCCTGCGTCCTCTGCCTTCCCAAGAGACAGAGAGCAACAGAGACAGACAGACAGAGGGAGAGAGGGTGAGAGGGAGAGAGAGAAAGCGAAAGAGGAGGAGAAAGGCAGCGGTGAGCGGCGGCGAGAGCAGCAGGCTGGGCGCAGAGGCTGTGCTGGGTGGGTTGGATCAGGTCCCCCAAGCAGCGGCAGCAGGTGCGTGTGAGGCCAGAGCGGCAGAGGCAGAGGCTGCAGAGGCTGGCAAGGGTGCAGCGGCGAGCGGAGGCTCCCCGCAGAGGCAGCGAGCAGCAGTTGGGGCTTTGGGAAGCAGTGTGAGGCGTCTATGGCCATACCACCCTGAACGCGCCCGATCTCGTCTGATCTCGGAAGCTAAGCAGGGTCGGGCCTGGTTAGTACTTGGATGGGAGACCGCCTGGGAATACCGGGTGCTGTAGGCTTTTGCCTCCGCTCCCCAGCCCACTAGGCTGCTTGCTGCCTCACAGCCACTGCCCACTACTTTTAGGCTCACTCACTGCCTCGCACCTCCACCTCAACCCAACATCACACCAGCCACAGGGGAAAAGACAGCTAGCTGTCTGGATGCACAACTCACACCACACAGCCTGGCAGGCACGCAATGCTTTCCACCTAGGAAAAGCAGGAAAACCCAGGCCTGGGCCGGCCTGACGCCCAGCCTCACCGCTGACAGCTTGGCCTGAGACCACACCACATTCCTACACAGGACAGGACACTTCTTCTGGGCAGCACAAAGGCACCTGGCCTCCTCTTGCTCCTGCAATCCTGACCACATCCTCCCAACCACTCCTGAAAAGCAGCTCATGAACACAAGGCTAGGCTTGTGGCTCCAGGACTGAAAGGCCTGCCCGGCCAGCCGGAACTCACACCACCCTGGGTTAAGCCCTGCTACCCCAGATGGCTTGGTTGCGGGCTTGGAGGCTTCCTCCTGCCATGGGTTGAGTTTGCGTGGGCCGGGTAGATGGGCTCATGGGGAAAGTGGATGGAAGTGTACATGGATGCATGGATGCATGGGTAGACAGCTGGATGCATGGCTGACTGGATGGATGGCTGGATGGATGGCTGGATGGATGCCTAGGTGCATAGTGGGTGTATGGATGGATGCGGGCACGCATGCATGCATGCATGGATGGTGGATGCATGCGTGCATGGTTGGGTCGGTGGATGCATGCCTGGATCCACCCATGGATGCCGGGGTGGCTGGCCGTACAGCCTGATTCATGGATGGATGTTGATTGGATGGATGGTGGATGGATGGACGGAGCCACGCGTGGAAGGATGCATGGATGGATGGACTGAAAGATACATAGATAGATAGATAGATAGATAGATAGATTGATTGATAGATACATAGATCGACCGATGGATGGATGGATGGATGGATGGATGGATGGATGGATGGATTGCTGGATGACTGGCTGGCTGGCTGGCTGGCTGGCTGACTGGCTGGCTGGATGGATGGATGGATGGATGGAGGGAGGGATGCTGAGACACTCTGCAGTGTGTACTGACAGTTTCAGCTGGCCTAGCACTGACTGGGAGGCTCTGAGTTCTCTTCCCCACAGTGGGCAAACAAGCAAACACTGGCTGCTTCTTTCCTCTTCTTCCTGCTAGAGACACACGTTGTCCTTTCGCGGGGTGCACTGCATAGACTTGGAAAGTAGCGGCAGGGTAGATGAGGAGGAACGAGGCCCGGGAAACGGGCGCCGGCAACGTTGCCGAGACAAATGCTCCCGGAATTCTGGAGTTCCTGGATTCCAAGCACAGAGCACCCTTTTCTTGCTTGGGTGGAGGGCTTCCACTCCAACCCGAGGCATGGGTGTGTGTTCCAGTGAGGCTTGGCCTTAGGTTGTTAGCCTTCTTGGGAGCCTGAGCACTAAGGATGAGGGGTTCCAGTGGGCTGAGACGTGAGGCCACGGTTCTGCTTCCACTTAGGCTTCCCATTCCTGGTAGGCTAAGCATAGCAACCTAAAGAGGCTGCATCAGAGGTGCCACTGAAGGCTCTCATGAGATGGGAGGCTTAGGGTGACACTGGGCTGGGGCTTTGGCTCCGGGTCAGGGTCAGAATGGGGCTCAAGTTTAGCGTCAGGAAGAGGTAGGGGACAGGTTGAAGGTGTGATTTCAGGCAGACATTGTGGCTTAGGGTGAGTCTTGGGAGAGGTTTGGGCTTAGGTGTGGGCTTGAAATCGGGTAGAGGCTTTAGGTGAGGCTTACTGGTGGGGCGAGGAGTGACACTCTCCTTAGGATCCATTTCTGGCTTCGGCTTCCATTTAGGATGAGGTTTAGGTCGAAGGTCCTTCTGAAACAGCACCAGCCAAGTGAATTCCACATTGCTCTGCAAACCCCACTCTTCTCCTCGCATCGTGGCCGGTGGCCAAGCAAGGTCGGGGAGGTAGAGGAGTGAGATCCAAATCTTGAAGAAGCAGCCAAACTCTCCCACATCCATGCAAAGATCACATCGGGCCCTTGGTAGTCGTGGCCTCTGAAGACAAGTGGTGAACCTTGCAAGTCACCTGGCCTTAAAGCTGCTCTTCAACGTGCAACCCTCATGCAGGCTAGAGGGTTACATGGAAGGTGAGCCTCTGGGAAAACAGTCCTGCGTCCTCTGCCTTCCCAAGAGACAGAGAGCAACAGAGACAGACAGACAGAGGGAGAGAGGGTGAGAGGGAGAGAGAGAAAGCGAAAGAGGAGGAGAAAGGCAGCGGTGAGCGGCGGCGAGAGCAGCAGGCTGGGCGCAGAGGCTGTGCTGGGTGGGTTGGATCAGGTCCCCCAAGCAGCGGCAGCAGGTGCGTGTGAGGCCAGAGCGGCAGAGGCAGAGGCTGCAGAGGCTGGCAAGGGTGCAGCGGCGAGCGGAGGCTCCCCGCAGAGGCAGCGAGCAGCAGTTGGGGCTTTGGGAAGCAGTGTGAGGCGTCTACGGCCATACCACCCTGAACGCGCCCGATCTCGTCTGATCTCGGAAGCTAAGCAGGGTCGGGCCTGGTTAGTACTTGGATGGGAGACCGCCTGGGAATACCGGGTGCTGTAGGCTTTTGCCTCCGCTCCCCAGCCCACTAGGCTGCTTGCTGCCTCACAGCCACTGCCCAATACTTTTAGGCTCACTCACTGCCTCGCACCTCCACCTCAACCCAACATCACACCAGCCACAGGGGAAAAGACAGCTAGCTGTCTGGATGCACAACTCACACCACACAGCCTGGCAGGCACGCAATGCTTTCCACCTAGGAAAAGCAGGAAAACCCAGGCCTGGGCCGGCCTGACGCCCAGCCTCACCGCTGACAGCTTGGCCTGAGACCACACCACATTCCTACACAGGACAGGACACTTCTTCTGGGCAGCACAAAGGCACCTGGCCTCCTCTTGCTCCTGCAATCCTGACCACATCCTCCCAACCACTCCTGAAAAGCAGCTCATGAACACAAGGCTAGGCTTGTGGCTCCAGGACTGAAAGGCCTGCCCGGCCAGCCGGAACTCACACCACCCTGGGTTAAGCCCTGCTACCCCAGATGGCTTGGTTGCGGGCTTGGAGGCTTCCTCCTGCCATGGGTTGAGTTTGCGTGGGCCGGGTAGATGGGCTCATGGGGAAAGTGGATGGAAGTGTACATGGATGCATGGATGCATGGGTAGACAGCTGGATGCATGGCTGACTGGATGGATGGCTGGATGGATGGCTGGATGGATGCCTAGGTGCATAGTGGGTGTATGGATGGATGCGGGCACGCATGCATGCATGCATGGATGGTGGATGCATGCGTGCATGGTTGGGTCGGTGGATGCATGCCTGGATCCACCCATGGATGCCGGGGTGGCTGGCCGTACAGCCTGATTCATGGATGGATGTTGATTGGATGGATGGTGGATGGATGGACGGAGCCACGCGTGGAAGGATGCATGGATGGATGGACTGAAAGATACATAGATAGATAGATAGATAGATAGATAGATAGATAGATAGATAGATTGATTGATAGATACATAGATCGACCGATGGATGGATGGATGGATGGATGGATGGATGGATGGATGGATGGATTGCTGGATGACTGGCTGGCTGGCTGGCTGGCTGGCTGGCTGACTGGCTGGATGGATGGATGGATGGATGGATGGAGGGATGCTGAGACACTCTGCAGTGTGTACTGACAGTTTCAGCTGGCCTAGCACTGACTGGGAGGCTCTGAGTTCTCTTCCCCACAGTGGGCAAACAAGCAAACACTGGCTGCTTCTTTCCTCTTCTTCCTGCTAGAGACACACGTTGTCCTTTCGCGGGGTGCACTGCATAGACTTGGAAAGTAGCGGCAGGGTAGATGAGGAGGAACGAGGCCCGGGAAACGGGCGCCGGCAACGTTGCCGAGACAAATGCTCCCGGAATTCTGGAGTTCCTGGATTCCAAGCACAGAGCACCCTTTTCTTGCTTGGGTGGAGGGCTTCCACTCCAACCCGAGGCATGGGTGTGTGTTCCAGTGAGGCTTGGCCTTAGGTTGTTAGCCTTCTTGGGAGCCTGAGCACTAAGGATGAGGGGTTCCAGTGGGCTGAGACGTGAGGCCACGGTTCTGCTTCCACTTAGGCTTCCCATTCCTGGTAGGCTAAGCATAGCAACCTAAAGAGGCTGCATCAGAGGTGCCACTGAAGGCTCTCATGAGATGGGAGGCTTAGGGTGACACTGGGCTGGGGCTTTGGCTCCGGGTCAGGGTCAGAATGGGGCTCAAGTTTAGCGTCAGGAAGAGGTAGGGGACAGGTTGAAGGTGTGATTTCAGGCAGACATTGTGGCTTAGGGTGAGTCTTGGGAGAGGTTTGGGCTTAGGTGTGGGCTTGAAATCGGGTAGAGGCTTTAGGTGAGGCTTACTGGTGGGGCGAGGAGTGACACTCTCCTTAGGATCCATTTCTGGCTTCGGCTTCCATTTAGGATGAGGTTTAGGTCGAAGGTCCTTCTGAAACAGCACCAGCCAAGTGAATTCCACATTGCTCTGCAAACCCCACTCTTCTCCTCGCATCGTGGCCGGTGGCCAAGCAAGGTCGGGGAGGTAGAGGAGTGAGATCCAAATCTTGAAGAAGCAGCCAAACTCTCCCACATCCATGCAAAGATCACATCGGGCCCTTGGTAGTCGTGGCCTCTGAAGACAAGTGGTGAACCTTGCAAGTCACCTGGCCTTAAAGCTGCTCTTCAACGTGCAACCCTCATGCAGGCTAGAGGGTTACATGGAAGGTGAGCCTCTGGGAAAACAGTCCTGCGTCCTCTGCCTTCCCAAGAGACAGAGAGCAACAGAGACAGACAGACAGAGGGAGAGAGGGTGAGAGGGAGAGAGAGAAAGCGAAAGAGGAGGAGAAAGGCAGCGGTGAGCGGCGGCGAGAGCAGCAGGCTGGGCGCAGAGGCTGTGCTGGGTGGGTTGGATCAGGTCCCCCAAGCAGCGGCAGCAGGTGCGTGTGAGGCCAGAGCGGCAGAGGCAGAGGCTGCAGAGGCTGGCAAGGGTGCAGCGGCGAGCGGAGGCTCCCCGCAGAGGCAGCGAGCAGCAGTTGGGGCTTTGGGAAGCAGTGTGAGGCGTCTACGGCCATACCACCCTGAACGCGCCCGATCTCGTCTGATCTCGGAAGCTAAGCAGGGTCGGGCCTGGTTAGTACTTGGATGGGAGACCGCCTGGGAATACCGGGTGCTGTAGGCTTTTGCCTCCGCTCCCCAGCCCACTAGGCTGCTTGCTGCCTCACAGCCACTGCCCAATACTTTTAGGCTCACTCACTGCCTCGCACCTCCACCTCAACCCAACATCACACCAGCCACAGGGGAAAAGACAGCTAGCTGTCTGGATGCACAACTCACACCACACAGCCTGGCAGGCACGCAATGCTTTCCACCTAGGAAAAGCAGGAAAACCCAGGCCTGGGCCGGCCTGACGCCCAGCCTCACCGCTGACAGCTTGGCCTGAGACCACACCACATTCCTACACAGGACAGGACACTTCTTCTGGGCAGCACAAAGGCACCTGGCCTCCTCTTGCTCCTGCAATCCTGACCACATCCTCCCAACCACTCCTGAAAAGCAGCTCATGAACACAAGGCTAGGCTTGTGGCTCCAGGACTGAAAGGCCTGCCCGGCCAGCCGGAACTCACACCACCCTGGGTTAAGCCCTGCTACCCCAGATGGCTTGGTTGCGGGCTTGGAGGCTTCCTCCTGCCATGGGTTGAGTTTGCGTGGGCCGGGTAGATGGGCTCATGGGGAAAGTGGATGGAAGTGTACATGGATGCATGGATGCATGGGTAGACAGCTGGATGCATGGCTGACTGGATGGATGGCTGGATGGATGGCTGGATGGATGCCTAGGTGCATAGTGGGTGTATGGATGGATGCGGGCACGCATGCATGCATGCATGGATGGTGGATGCATGCGTGCATGGTTGGGTCGGTGGATGCATGCCTGGATCCACCCATGGATGCCGGGGTGGCTGGCCGTACAGCCTGATTCATGGATGGATGTTGATTGGATGGATGGTGGATGGATGGACGGAGCCACGCGTGGAAGGATGCATGGATGGATGGACTGAAAGATACATAGATAGATAGATAGATAGATAGATAGATAGATAGATAGATAGATAGATAGATTG
>NC_143513.1:11822514-11825014 GCF_031878675.1 Megascapheus bottae | reverse complement strand
GCATGCATGCATGCATGGATGGTGGATGCATGCGTGCATGGTTGGGTCGGTGGATGCATGCCTGGATCCACCCATGGATGCCGGGGTGGCTGGCCGTACAGCCTGATTCATGGATGGATGTTGATTGGATGGATGGTGGATGGATGGACGGAGCCACGCGTGGAAGGATGCATGGATGGATGGACTGAAAGATACATAGATAGATAGATAGATAGATAGATAGATAGATAGATAGATTGATTGATAGATACATAGATCGACCGATGGATGGATGGATGGATGGATGGATGGATGGATGGATGGATGGATTGCTGGATGACTGGCTGGCTGGCTGGCTGGCTGGCTGGCTGACTGGCTGGATGGATGGATGGATGGATGGATGGAGGGATGCTGAGACACTCTGCAGTGTGTACTGACAGTTTCAGCTGGCCTAGCACTGACTGGGAGGCTCTGAGTTCTCTTCCCCACAGTGGGCAAACAAGCAAACACTGGCTGCTTCTTTCCTCTTCTTCCTGCTAGAGACACACGTTGTCCTTTCGCGGGGTGCACTGCATAGACTTGGAAAGTAGCGGCAGGGTAGATGAGGAGGAACGAGGCCCGGGAAACGGGCGCCGGCAACGTTGCCGAGACAAATGCTCCCGGAATTCTGGAGTTCCTGGATTCCAAGCACAGAGCACCCTTTTCTTGCTTGGGTGGAGGGCTTCCACTCCAACCCGAGGCATGGGTGTGTGTTCCAGTGAGGCTTGGCCTTAGGTTGTTAGCCTTCTTGGGAGCCTGAGCACTAAGGATGAGGGGTTCCAGTGGGCTGAGACGTGAGGCCACGGTTCTGCTTCCACTTAGGCTTCCCATTCCTGGTAGGCTAAGCATAGCAACCTAAAGAGGCTGCATCAGAGGTGCCACTGAAGGCTCTCATGAGATGGGAGGCTTAGGGTGACACTGGGCTGGGGCTTTGGCTCCGGGTCAGGGTCAGAATGGGGCTCAAGTTTAGCGTCAGGAAGAGGTAGGGGACAGGTTGAAGGTGTGATTTCAGGCAGACATTGTGGCTTAGGGTGAGTCTTGGGAGAGGTTTGGGCTTAGGTGTGGGCTTGAAATCGGGTAGAGGCTTTAGGTGAGGCTTACTGGTGGGGCGAGGAGTGACACTCTCCTTAGGATCCATTTCTGGCTTCGGCTTCCATTTAGGATGAGGTTTAGGTCGAAGGTCCTTCTGAAACAGCACCAGCCAAGTGAATTCCACATTGCTCTGCAAACCCCACTCTTCTCCTCGCATCGTGGCCGGTGGCCAAGCAAGGTCGGGGAGGTAGAGGAGTGAGATCCAAATCTTGAAGAAGCAGCCAAACTCTCCCACATCCATGCAAAGATCACATCGGGCCCTTGGTAGTCGTGGCCTCTGAAGACAAGTGGTGAACCTTGCAAGTCACCTGGCCTTAAAGCTGCTCTTCAACGTGCAACCCTCATGCAGGCTAGAGGGTTACATGGAAGGTGAGCCTCTGGGAAAACAGTCCTGCGTCCTCTGCCTTCCCAAGAGACAGAGAGCAACAGAGACAGACAGACAGAGGGAGAGAGGGTGAGAGGGAGAGAGAGAAAGCGAAAGAGGAGGAGAAAGGCAGCGGTGAGCGGCGGCGAGAGCAGCAGGCTGGGCGCAGAGGCTGTGCTGGGTGGGTTGGATCAGGTCCCCCAAGCAGCGGCAGCAGGTGCGTGTGAGGCCAGAGCGGCAGAGGCAGAGGCTGCAGAGGCTGGCAAGGGTGCAGCGGCGAGCGGAGGCTCCCCGCAGAGGCAGCGAGCAGCAGTTGGGGCTTTGGGAAGCAGTGTGAGGCGTCTATGGCCATACCACCCTGAACGCGCCCGATCTCGTCTGATCTCGGAAGCTAAGCAGGGTCGGGCCTGGTTAGTACTTGGATGGGAGACCGCCTGGGAATACCGGGTGCTGTAGGCTTTTGCCTCCGCTCCCCAGCCCACTAGGCTGCTTGCTGCCTCACAGCCACTGCCCACTACTTTTAGGCTCACTCACTGCCTCGCACCTCCACCTCAACCCAACATCACACCAGCCACAGGGGAAAAGACAGCTAGCTGTCTGGATGCACAACTCACACCACACAGCCTGGCAGGCACGCAATGCTTTCCACCTAGGAAAAGCAGGAAAACCCAGGCCTGGGCCGGCCTGACGCCCAGCCTCACCGCTGACAGCTTGGCCTGAGACCACACCACATTCCTACACAGGACAGGACACTTCTTCTGGGCAGCACAAAGGCACCTGGCCTCCTCTTGCTCCTGCAATCCTGACCACATCCTCCCAACCACTCCTGAAAAGCAGCTCATGAACACAAGGCTAGGCTTGTGGCTCCAGGACTGAAAGGCCTGCCCGGCCAGCCGGAACTCACACCACCCTGGGTTAAGCCCTGCTACCCCAGATGGCTTGGTTGCGGGCTTGGAGGCTTCCTCCTGCCATGGGTTGAGTTTGCGTGGGCCGGGTAGATGGGCTCATGGGGAAAGTGGATGGAAG